>NW_009228711.1:152083-155043 GCF_000690835.1 Fulmarus glacialis
AGGCATGGCCGGCGTTAGTTCCTTGAGCCTGGCATCTGTGATTATCCCAGCCTACAAAAGAAAGAAGACAAAGTCTTAGTTAGATTTCCAGCTGTACCCCAATATGCATGATCCTCTGTAACGTTTATACAAGCTAGACTTATTGGGCAAGTACAAGCATCTTTCCTGAGATCAAGGGGTTGGATGAGTCTATTTGGGGTAAGGAGGGTCTGGATCAAACACTTATCCTGTTTCATCAGAAGCTTCCTTCAAGCGTAGCTTATTCAAAGGGCGCGTACAGATGCCTGCTCTCATCAGATGCCCAACCCCCCACACACCTGAGCTGGACTTTGCAGGGGAACAATGTTCCTGGCTATGTCCAGCCACATCATCCTCGTGGTGCTCTTAGTCAAGGTTTTGCCAGACCAGAATGACCTCGTGGGAAGCGTTGCTTATGCTAGGACCAATTGTGGACACCTGAACAGGGCTCAGTATGGAGAAAAACGTTCACTTGAAAAGAGACTAAAAGGCACCAAGTAAGTCTTCCACCACACCACCAAAATTTGACTATGACCTTGGATACATTTGTCTGTGCAATGAATGCACTCAATGTTTTGTGTGGCCCCAAAAGGCTTGTTTCCATTCTCACAGGTGCTCACACCAACAAGGGTGACTCAGAAGGACTATTCCTGAGGGAATATTATCATTAAATAGCAAGTCCACATTATCCTCTTCAAAGCAATGCCCTTGCTCAGCGGGCTGCCTGACCCAGGAGAAGGATGGTATGCTGTCAGGGCATGAAATCAAAGGCTTGTTTCTCTAACTTGGGTCTCTCTGGCAACTTCTGTTTCTCTTTCTGACAATGAAATGCCCTACACATCAATAAATTTCCAGGAAAGCCTGCAAAATTGCTTAATGGAAGCTAGAGAGACCAAATGAAAACAAATACAGAAATGGAAATAAGACTTCTCAGTGCTAAAGAAACTGCCTCTCACTGCAGTTTAGATTCACATATCATTATTATTTCAAATTCTCTTAGATCAGACCTGTGGGATGAGATTAAACCTCTCTAGTAGTTTATTTAGTTCTGCAAATGAGTGAAGAAAAATAATCCCTCTTGTGACACACCTCAGTTTAACAGTATTAATGCCATCTGTTATACTAAGCTGTGATAAATCCAACTCTGATTTAGGATTTTGTATTTGCAACGTGCTGAACAAACATTTAATAGTTCTTATAATACCTTGAAAAGAAGCTATTTATCAGGCATTATTATGCACTCTTTCTAAATCCACATCTTTCATTTCTGGGGCTGGATTTTGATCAGATCTCTTTTTTTACCGCTGACAATTCTTCAAATCAAATTTCCAAGATATATTCTACCTATTTCTGGGTTAACAAGAGCTGAAATCTTCCTGAGGTATCTCTGTGGAACATATCATTGTGTTATGTCTGTGCAGATTTGCACTTGCATTTTTTATCACTCTCATCATCAGAAATTAATTCTACTCTGAAAGCAATTTTCCCTAACTACTGGCACAACACACCTGGTAAAAAGCCACTGTTCTGTGCTCAGAGAGCTCAGGCCTCAGATCCTAAAGAAGTCTTCACTTCTGCTTGTCCTGGCTTCTCAACAGGCAATTTGAAGAGTGGACATATTACACTGCCACATATTGATGGGTCCAAAGACACAAAACAGCTGTCACAAGCCAGGGATGCTAATAGATGGGCCCAAATACACATGCAGTAAGCCAAGATCCCCTCCCACTCAACTGCATTTCGAGGTGTTACTAGCACAGACCCACCTGCACCACAGCTAATTTAGGGTCAGTTGGCTTAAAGACCTTCAGCACGCCTTGGTTATCTTTCATATAGAGTTGCCTCTGTTTGCAGGGAAGAGGTGCTGGTGATCTGACCAGCAGTGTAGCCAGCAGGGAACATGATTCCAAGGTGGTCCAGAGATTGCTGGGGTTAGTGGCTTCAAATGGACATGGGGAATGAGAAAAAGAGCCATCCAAGGAGCACGCAGTGAAGAAGACCTAATGATGTGCTGTCCAGTAAAGCCAAATGAGAGAGGAATTCTTATCACTGAGTAGTTTAAGAGTTAAGATACAGATGGAAAAGGCCAAAAGTTATTAATTTTTCAAAACAACCATAAATAAAAGACTGGCTATTCAAGCACAATTTGCAAGTGTCCCCTCCATGGCTGCATTGTAAGTTTATCATTGGAGACCTCAGCTTGACCCACATCCTACTCTCGCTCTCATAGCTCACAAATACATGGGGGCATTACTGACAGTTGACATCTGGAGGAAGAGGCTTCAAATGATGTCCCAGCTCACCCCTCCGGGAAGAATTTCCATCTCTGATGCATGAGATTTGATGTACGTCATGCCTCTGCAGAAAAATGTGGCAAGCTGTGATGTTTGGTCCTGTAGCACCAGAACTGGGCTGTGCCAGGGCTGGGTTGCACACTGATGTTTTCATCTGCATCTGCTGCTGGGAGCATCTCAGATAAAAATGAGTGGTGTGCAACTGTTCCCAAAGATATCGAGCTACTTGAACGGTCAAATAAATGTGACTCTTCTTTGCTACACAGATCTGCCCTTCTAAGCCTCTCTACTGGTTTAAGACTGGGGCTTTACATAGGACTAGCTTTAAAAAGTGCACAGAAACCGTAGCTGGTGTGGCTTGAAGGAGGCACAATATCCTCGGTGTTAAGCAACTGCTCGGCACACTGTGCACTGACTGTGCATCTCTTCCAAGGACAAGGTGGTGTGCTGTCAACACCTGGCAAAGATTCATGTGGCACATGTGGTGCAAAACCCACCTCTCCCCTTGTCCTGTCATGCTCCAGTACCCTTGGTGAGCAGCAGGGCACATACTTGGCATCAAACTCTCCACTGCTGGGAGCCAGAAAGCCAGGAATCAGTCAGCTGTCTCCCATGGCTTTCTGGCTCACAGTCGCTAGCCCTTGTTCT
>NW_009228712.1:0-8216 GCF_000690835.1 Fulmarus glacialis
GCCGCTGAGCGTGACAGCTACCCGGGGAGAGGGCATGTGTGTGTTCATGACCCTGGGCTTCGCAGGAGACAAAGCTCTTCATAGGAGAGAGACCACGTAGACACGTAACAGAGAGATGCTCAGCTGTTCTCTGCCTTAGCTTTGCTTTCCTGGATTTTTAGTCGCATGGGATTTGTCACGCTGGTCCGAGTGGTGGTCTGACTAATTCACACTGACCCACCACGCTGGGAGTTTCTGTGCTTTAATAGTGGTTTAGTGCCTGATGGCCCAGGGGACAACTTATCTATAATAGTCCCGATGAGCTGCACCTAGAGAAGACCATTTCCCCAGACTCCTGCGGTTCCATCCTCCAGGCTGAAGGGTAAAATGTCACCCCCTGGCTTCGCAGGGCTCCCAGGGACAAAGATGTTACTTGTTATAAAACTGCTAACCCTCTTTAAAAGCCAAGCAAGGGCTTTTAAACGTTGTGTCTTCTTGGAGCTGTGAACTCGGCAGACTGACTGCAGCCTGCACGAGGAGGCGTTCGTTTTCTCTGACACCACCCTCCTGTGACCCACTCACAGCCCCTTCTTGTACTATGGGATGGGGCAGAAAGGAGGAACCGATCTATTCCTACACACCTTAACATCATAAACGCTTTATTAAAGTTTCGCTTTTCCTGGAGTAATTCATTCACTTCACTCACATGATGATGTCTTTGACAGTAACAAAGCACTGTGTTTAATTTTAATATAGATTAAGTCTCTGGGATGGGCAAGGAACCTGGCAGGCATCACTGGATCCCATTTTTCAGCGCAGAGTTTTCAGCAGTTTCGGAGGGAATGGCTCTGTGATGGGGACAAGACCCGGCACAGCGCTGCCATGGGGCCGGCACAGACCCGTCCGCACCAAAGGCTTTGCCCGGAGGGCGATGAGACACTTGACCACAACCATCTGCAGGCAGCAAGCTATGGGGCCGGAGAGGCTGGACCTCTTCTTCAGGTGCTCCGGCTCCTGCTGACTGCAACAAGCTGGTGGGGGCTGGTCTGTCCTGCCCTGCAGGGACACCAAAGGCTCTGCGGTTCCCTTCTTGATGTGGCTACGCTGGGGGTCATGGAGGCCTTGCTACGTAGTTCCTTAAAAACCTTGCAGAAATGGCTCTGCTATGGAGAACCGACTGTGGTTTGATTTTTTTTAAACAACAAATCCTCACCTCAATCTTGAGTCTTTATAAAGGTGGTCTAAATGTAGATGTATCCATCCAGGTTTGAGAGGAATTATAAAATCTGTTCTAGGTGTGTCTGTCGATGGAGATGCTACCAGCAGATGGTGCAAGAATGTGCAGGTTGCGTTTCCTCCCGTCTCTGCTTCCAGAAGTGAGTTACAGCTCTGTGAGATGTTATTCTGACCTAAGAACAGAGATGGGGAGAGATTTTATTTTTATTTTATTTTAATTATGGCTTGCAATATATGGCACCTGGCTTCTCATTTGAATTCCAGCCCATAATGCAAAACTGCACTGCCTCTGCTACCGACGAAGCTGTGGATCCATATGTTATATTAAACTGAGCAGCAGGCTGTAAGAAAATACGCATAGACAGACCAAATATGGGGAAAACACCCCTAACGATGTAATGAGACCACTTACACAACATCACTTTTTTCTGCACTACAGAACTTAGCTTTCAAAGAGATTTGAGGAGAAATGTTCTGTTTCAGACCTGGTCACAGAACGATCTTGCCTTCGGCAGAATTTCAGTGTACAGAACCACACGTTTATATTGTTATGAACTAATCTGCTTTATCTCTACATTATGGGTGTAATTATTGTTATTATGGGTGTAATTATTGTTATTTTCTTAGATATAATAGATGCATGTGTGTAGCTCTAGAAGTTCATAGATCACGGCCAACTGTGTTTTCTCCTAAGTTGAGAGATAAATGAGAGGTAAGGCTACATACTGCCTGCAGTATCAGGAGCTATACATCTCGATCTCAAAACCGATACACTCTCCAGCACGGAGGAGCACATCTTGGTTTGTGCATTGACAAGCTCATGGTTTGTGGCTCAGACCTCCAAGCTGACGTTTGCCTTTTGGAAGCCAAAACGAAAAGGAGCTCATTGCAGGCTTTACCATGGAGTTTACTGAACCGTAGCAATTTCTAATTTATTATTTCCTGCTTTTCTTAAAGTCTGCATCTTTAAGGATGCCTAATCTAAAGCTTTTTAGACAAAAACCAGCCACACAGGTCAAGCTTTTGGGCTAGGTTTTACATTGGAGAGAGTGGAGCTGGAGTAACTGCCTCCCGGGTGCCCTTCTCCTCTGGGTTGTTCCATGAAGTTGCTCTGCGATCCTTCTCCAATAATTACACCCATAATGTAGAGATAGAGCAGATTAGTTCATAACAATATAAACGTGTGGTTCTGTACACTGAAATTCTGCCAAAGGCAAGATGGTTCTGTGCCCTTCTCCTCTGGGTTGTTCCATGAAGTTGCTCCGCGATCCATCTTAGCGTGATCCGGTGAAGATGATCCCACCCCTGATATGAGACAGTAGCTCTGCTGCTGCCTCACCCCCTCGGTCTGACGTCAAATCGCACAAACTCGTCCTCTTGAGTTGCTAGAAACCAGGCAAAGCCCTGGAGAGGTACCTCTCTCAAAGGGACTGTGTTTCTACAGTGGTCAAACTGTTCCCACGTGCACCAACATAACCGTATCGAAGTTAAATAATGGGTTATGGCATGATTTGAGATCCTCTGAAAGCAGATGTAGCTCGTCAAGTAGGAATCGTTTAGGGTTTGTGAAGGTCCCCGGCTGTTTGCTGTGGGAAGAGTCAGATTCCCTTTCCAGTGTAGGAAAGCCAGTCAGACAATTTGTTCCTGTGTTTCTGGCTGTGAAAGGGGGCAGAGCTTGCACGAACTGTGGATCACCAAACAATAAGAGCTCTAAATATTCATTTCTATTCCTTCTACCTGAAGCCAGTCCTGTCTTGGTATTTTACAGTCAGTATTCTCATTTTTGTGAATGATTTCTTACCTTTCCTGCCGCAGGGCGTTTGACCAAGAATTGTATTCCTCAAGAACGAAATAGGTTTTGCTAACGCGAACCGCGGAGAGCCCAGCGTAGGGTACAGACCTTCCCCGGGTGATCCCCGCGACTGGGGTGGGAAGGCTGCTGGAAGAGCACATTGTCTGCATACAATTTGCACAATGTTCACAACATTCACAGAATAATTCTGACAATACGGGAACCATGACAGATTTATAGGCCTATCGCTGATACGGCTGCAGGGTTTGGAAGTTGCTATAATTTATGTAATTCAGCAACAGCTAGAGGTTGGGAGGTTTTTTCCTGCGGGGGATAGTGGTCTGTACTGGAGACTTCCTCCATGAGTCCAGAAATCCCATCTCTAGGGAATCTTCTCTTTCCAGGCATTTCATATGGTTATTTTTGGCTACGTCTGTGGAGATTTCTAGTTTCCCAGTGCAGCTATTTTTATAACGTATGGCTGTGAAGTCTATAGTATTAGACATAATTTAATCTTGCATGTTTGAGTGTCTCAGGACCGTACGTATGCAGTTACTGCCTCTTGCACCTGCTCCCTCTTTGGCCTGTGTTTGAAACACTCCTTTACTGTAAGAAGCTGAAGCTTCAGAGGCTTCTAGACAACAGTTCCTTTATTGAGCTTGCTAAGCTGCCATAAATATTTAATTAGGTGTTGCTCTATTTTTGGAGAGATACAGAAAAAAAATAATCCCCATTTCCTTGCATTTAAACAGAACGTTTTCCTGCTGGAAAAATTTCCCTGCATTAACTAGTGTCAGGGAGCCGTGTTTTAAGAGGGTGTATAAAAATTTGAGAGGGTGAAAGGCTGGTAAAGAGGAGATTTCACTAAGCTGAGGCTTCTCTCCTGTAGTTCTCCAGGCGGGAAGGGAGGCTGTCGGATGGCTGGTTTTGAGATGGAGCTGTGCGGGTGCCTTTCAGACAGCATGGCACCGTGTCGGGCTGGTGGGTGCAGCTGCTTCCCAGCGAGGGGAGCTCCTGCTTCTCCTGTATTTGCCGTCTAAAAATAAATCATGGCTTCACTTTTTAACGCTGAGTCATGAATCGGCTAACCAAGCTGTCCTGGGTATGCCGAGTGGTGACATTGCCTGGAGAGCTTCGTGTGCCGTGAACCTTCAGATACAATGATTACCTGGACTGTAATTACAGTTGATGTATGCATGTATATCTATGTAAGAAAGCAAAGGCAGGGGTGTGATTGTACTGCCAAATTTAAAAAAACAATCAGTTAATGGAATTGCAGCTAAGATTTCACGCCAACCATTAATAAAACAGTTCTCCTAGGAAGGTTTGTTAAAATTAGCTAATTAAAAGGCCTCATTTCATGGTCCAAACATTAGCTCGTGTCATTTGACTTGAAATCGCCTCCAGGAACGCACAGTAAATACCGAGAATGAATCCTGACTTCTGCTGTAGTTCTTACACTTCAAAGGCAGTTGGAGTCTCGCTGCCACCTGTATTAGAAAATCAGTCTGATGACTTGGTGTGGGCAGCCCATCTCTGCCGTGTCCTCGATTTCTTGTCCTCTGGCTTCCCACCCAAACCACC
The DNA here is from genome assembly GCF_000690835.1 of Fulmarus glacialis. NCBI lineage: Eukaryota > Metazoa > Chordata > Aves > Procellariiformes > Procellariidae > Fulmarus > Fulmarus glacialis. Next base: position 4,592 of record NW_009228712.1, read on the forward strand.
TCATCTCCTTGACCTCACCTCTCTTCATCTTGCTGATTTCCACTCAAGAACCATCTGAAAATTCCCCTGTCCTTTTCAATGGTAAAAAAACCCATTAGGACAAAATTAAAGGACCAAATTCTAAAATGCTGTAACTGCACTTACTTCAAAATCACCATTTGATGGCACAGAATTAAGTACACTAAAATCAACAACAGCAACTAATGCTTTAATGAATATAAAATTTAGTTAAAAAAAAATCATGTTCTGTATATTGTGAACAGTTTTCCATACAGATGACAGAGGGCAAACGTAAAGATCACTCAACCAGAATGTCTCTTATAATTATATTGACTTCGTCTTTAGAAGCCAGAGAGAACTAGCTTACAAATAAAGATTAAAAATGAAGTATGTATGGTTTGGTCAAAATAATGATGATGGGGAATTAGGAAGCAATTTGTGAGTATGTGAAGAGAGAGAAATTACTTAGAGCAGGATAAGGGTTATACATAATCAGATTAAATTACCAGCAGAAAAAGTAAAACGCGTCCAGGAAGAAGACCTGACCCTGAGATCTACCGGGGTGCACAACAGACTCACCGCAGGATGCCACGGAAGCCTCTTTGAAGGGGAGCATTTGGAAACAGACCCCCTGCTGCGGAAGAAAGGGCAGGTGAAGTTTGTTCCAGACGTGGGCTGACTAAGTATTCTGAGAGGTACTTTACCGTCTTGTACTTACTTGATGTATTGGTTGTGTGGCAGATGCATTTGTTGATTAAAATAATCATTATACCTATTATACCTAATCATTAGCCAAATAAGATGTAATAGACAGAACAAAGGCCCATAACTACCGTGTGAAAAGCTGCGTACACTTCCAAAAAAGTGTACTCTGCAAAAATACTCTCTGCTAACGTCTCCCTTCCCTCTTTCACTCAATTACTGCACCTGAAAGTTAAACCATGAGCCTGTAAATGTTCACAAGCCTAACTTTAAACCCAAAGCTAGGCCTTCCACAGCCACTGATGGTGTTCCTAGGCACAGGTATACCTGAAGTTTACCTAACACTGTACGTGTGGAAAATCCTTGGACATAAATAGTCTTTTATCGTGTTTGTTAAAGCAGATTGCAAACCACGCACTTGACAGGGTAGACTTTTATTGAAATGCAATTATTACTTACCATGAAGTAATAAACGGCCTTAGTCATGCCATTTGACTTGAGATCTGTCAGGACGCGCTGCCGTATCAAACAGAAGCCTACCTGGAGCAACTGGACTCCTGCCCTTGGAGTTTATTCCAGTCTGTTATTGATTCAAGGTCCAAACCCTTAGAGATTTCACCCTTCTCATTACACCGCTCTGTTGCTACCATGCTCTTGATTGCCCAGCACCTTCCAGCTCTCGTGAAGCAACTCCTCAGCTGGCCACTCAAACTGGCAGCATAAAGCAGATTTAATGAAACACATTATTAAGCAACCAAGCAGTTACGTGACTTCTGAGCACCACCCACCTGGATAAGACTTCCTTACGCACGCCTGTTGTCTCACACTAAAGAACCTCTGTAGTCCCGAGTGTCTATTAACTGCAGTGAACTTAAGGCAACGTTTGCAAAGCGGGGCTAAATGTCATACTGCCGAACTCGGGTCAGGGAATCCAGTGAGTTTCAACAGGAGCTCAGTATCTAGCCAACTTCGGAGCTTTGTAAATCCCGCTAGCCAAGTAAATAAATCTTTAGGTCAATATGCACCTTGAGAATCTGAACCTTGGCTCCCTGGGTGATGGGCCTGCCTGTGTGCAGGGATACAAGGATATTTTACTCTGTAAGAGAAAGCAAAATATGTGTAGTAAGCATGTATGTGACTGCCAGAATATGTAATTTCTGCCGTAATTCAAATGTATATTTAGGGATATTGATCTACAGTAATAATTAATTCATGTAGCAATGTAAAAAACATCCAAAAAGATCGCAAGGAACTTTTAAAAATAAAATTGCTTTAGAAACGCTATTTAGACTAAGCGCTAGGCTCCCGATTTTGCTCTAGCACTAACGTATTTTACTCAGCAAATTGCGAAGTTATACATTGCTGTACAGGAAATACATAAAAAAGCGTACATGAGCCATGAGGGAACTGCCTGAAGGGAGGGGAGTAAAATACCCACGAACGTGGACAGGACACCATCAGTGCTAATACCTTTTGAAAAATGGTGTGGATCCGTGGCAACCGTGTGTGATTTGGTGGCCACCTAGTTTGCTTTAGTATTTAGCAGACAGTACAGTGCCACGCTCAGGGAAGGCAGCAGGAGTTTGTCCTCGGGTCCTTCAGCTCTGTGCTAAGAGTGCTCAAATTTGGGGTAACTCTGCCCAAGGTGAAGGGATGGGCATGGCTTCAATCCTATAAAATATCTTACTGAATAGCTTAGAAAACTTTTACAGAAGTTTTCCAGTGGAGTCACAGATGTAATCGCAATAAACAACTGTGTTTTGGCTTAACACGCTTTTCTTTTAATATAACTGTTAACATCAGTGCCTAAAAATTGTGTCTGCCACGTAGAGTTCCTTAGTTCTCAAGATAAAAGATGAATCTTTAAAAGATTTCTGACATTTTAGGGCAATATTAGATTACATAGCATCACAGTATATAGACTTAATGTAGCCAATCCATGTCTCATAAGAAATGTTTACTGCAGCAACGCCTCCATCATGTTTCTCCCATCTCACACTGTCCAAGTCCTGCCAGAGGAGAGCTGTGAAAAATATAAGACCTTATATGGAGTAAATACAGAGCAATTTTCAGAGCCAGATGAATTTGTGAAATATGGAAGCCATCGTATATGTAAAGACAAGACCTCGTAATTCACAGCAAGTGAAGCCACAAACGAATTATTGTGGCCTTTCATCATAAACAGAACGAGCCTGTGTTCTGCACATGTTCGCTTTGTTGCAAGACTGACATTAGATTTAAAATATTTCATTCTTTTTATTAAAAAAATGAAAGTGCACTTCTCCAGGTTAAGCAGAACTGTTTCTGTTCCTAGAGAGCATGTACTGATGGAGTCACAAGGGGCTAAAATTTACTTTGCTACATTTCCAGAGGTAACAAGGTGTATTTTACAATCTCTCATTAGTTTAATTGTCAAAGATTTTTCTTTAAGACAAAAACATATCGTTAGCCTGGGGCAGGGGAAAGAAGTCAGCTCTTTTGTAGAAAGGGGCCTTTGTAAACAGTGTGATGAATCTATAACTGCCACATACAAGTGACAGACAATAAACTTATTTACTCCCAACCATCGTCAGACTTAGTCACTCAGACATTGTTTATATGTAACGGTTTCCGCAGACCTTCTCTGTAGGGGCCAGTTTAAAGAGCAGAATGGGGTAACCTACAGTATTTTTCCAAATACCATCTTTTGTGAGTATACTGACCACCGTACCAGGATTTTTTGCAGCCTTGACAGCCTCAGTGAAAACTATGATACTTCGTAGCTGTGCTGGTAAAGCTTTTTAGCGCAGATCTCAGGAGTGACTGAGTGCGGGGGAAAAAAAAAAGACACAAAGCTTGGGATACAGCTGTGTTACGTATTTATAGAATAGGGCTGAATCCTGACACGTATCATCCCCGGCGCATCTTAACGCAACACCGTGCC
>NW_009228713.1:0-24008 GCF_000690835.1 Fulmarus glacialis
GATCCTCCTTCTGACCCTTCTTGTAGATGCGCGTCACATTCGCTAGCCTGCAGTCATCCGGGACCTCCCCTGTTAATCAGGACTGCTGATATGTTGGATACCTAGTTAAATAAATTAAAATCTTAAGTAAATATTTTGTCAATAACCTTGGAGAATATTGATAAACTTTCTGTTAAATGGAAAGTAAACTCCAAGATAACTGTAAGAAAAATTAGTTTCATTTAAATTTAAAAAAATCAATAAGCATATCTTCAATAATTTCCTCAGTGTTATTGCAGTAATCTAGTTATTCTAAATTATTTTTACACAGTTGTTTTCTGTATCTGAAGTGATTTAGTTAGATTTACATTTAACAGCTACAGTATCGCAATAGGAAATGTTGTCAACTGTACTGCAGAAGCAGGAACAAACGCCGGGACAAAAATTGCTGAACGTGATTACACAGCTAAAGAAATTGTAATGTCCTATAGCTATACCATTACAAAGTCCAGACTTGTATCTTTTTCTTAATCATGGGAGATTCTAACTTTTTATCTTCTGTGAGTGAGTTGTTCCCACTTCCCTTTTCCCCATGCTCGATGAAGAGGAATAGGTGACCTGAGATTCATTCTTTTCTTCATGTCTCCAAAATAGGATAATCTATAGGGAGAAAAGCATTTACTAAAATCACACAGTTCTGCATTGAGCAGATCATATTTTCAAAATGTTAAAAAAAAATTAAGACAGAAGCATTTTAAATTTTTTAAATGCTGTTCTTTTCCAAGCCCTGAAAACATTCCTTCTCCTAAATATTCAAGCGATGAAGGAAAGTTAGCTCTCAGTCAAATAATCTTACGTCATTTTGGACCCAACAAGGTACTGTTCCTTGGAAGTTATGGGTTAGAGAGTCAGTTTGATTGATCTGGTGTGCTTTCTGGATGTATTTTTAAATTAATAAAAACTAAATGTTTCTGACCTACTGTATATTTGCAATGAGGTTTTCCTGTAGCAGTAGCTGCCTTTCTGTGTGCCACTTACTCTGCTTTAATGGGCCTTTTTTATGTACCTGACAGATTGGGAAATGGGGGTTTTATTTCTGCTGTTTTCTGTTTCATCTTTCATTTGTGGTTTACGTAACACTGGAAGAAACAGCACAGTGTTTGTATTGCTTCTATAATGATAAGAAGCTATTCATTCTTACTTTCTAAGTTTCAGAAGGGTGCCTATTAAAGAAAAATCAAAGATGGTGGAAAAGGTCAGTCTTTCAAAATGTAAATGCAGGTGCAAACCTCATGCTGTTAGCCATCACTCATATTGATTTCAAAAAGTGTTCAGTTACAGTGTTGTGCTTTAATAAATTCGACTTTGATGGACAGTTGAGATTGATTTAATGTAGTTATTCACCACATACAAGGCAGAAAACAAGCACGTTTATTTGCTCTTGATATAACAGTTTTTTGATATGAGCTGGTGCAATCATGCTGCCACATTCAAGTCTTCTGCTTGTTACCTTGGCAGCCAAAAAAAGATAGATAAAAACACCTAGGGCTTCAACTTAAAATTGTCAAACATTAGCAGCACAATCTCTAAGTCTGTAAGGTGGAAAAACTAATTAATTTCATAGGGTATCCTTCATAAATAAAGCTTGCTAAGGGAGTGCAAGTGTATGTAAAGAGAAATTTGGTATAAAGAGGAAACTCTCTATTGGAAGACAATATGACAGAACATCACCTACCATGTATTAGATTGCAATAAAATAAAATAAAATATATAATTAATATCTCACCTTTTCACCCATGCCCTCGATATTTCTTAATTTTGTCCTTGAACCAAGTCATCATTCAGAGGATATATAAAATATACAAAAGTCTCTTTAGCATAGCCCTCTTGTATCTGTCCCAGTTTTGTCTAAACCTTTGTTTGGTAGCAGAAATACCACATGACCATCAATTGTTAATTTTCTTAACATTCTGCAACACTTCTCTGAAATCCAAAATAATTGGCCCTGAAAAACACACTACCATCATCATTAGAAATATTTAAGAATTAGGTGGTGAGAATTGAAATTGTTTTGAAGTGTACATATTTTCTGCATTCTTTTGTCAGTTTAAAGGAGTTCTATAAAGTTAACATAACAGGATTTTCACACTGTGTGAGGTACAAGTCTTTAAGAAAATTAACTTTAGTCTTTGAAGATTTGTTTCAACTAATGTTATGGTCTTCTGATGTAAACACTTGGATTTCGATCCCTTTATGGTTACAGGACAGAAGCATGCACTCTGACAGCAGAATTAATCTGATTTATGTTAGACATTTACCTTAACATGACATGACTCTCAGACACTTCCAAAACATGAGGCAGCGCACTTTCATCCAGAGTTATCTTCCAGGGTGTCTTAATCGCCCTGTGCTGACGACAGTCCCTGAGGAGTTATCTCAAGTAAGTGTATGTTAGGTGATGTCCCTTTCCTTTTCCACATCTTCTGTTGTATCTGCGTGCTCTGAGGATGAAAACCTTTGATCCTGCATAAAACTCTTATCCTTTCAAAAAGGAAACTCAATTTCATTACTCTGAGTGAGCTGTCTCTCAAATACATAAGTGTCAAAACATTTATGATAATTCAGTCTTGAGGTACATGAAACAAATCACAGTACCCCATATAAACATGGAATTTGGCACTTTCACTGGAGAAAATATCCTAAATTTCTTAAGTTATTGTTTTTGGAATAGTATCTATTAAGTCATGATATTTGGGAGAGAATAACAATGTCTGTTTTCAAAGCTACATTTTTTTCTTATTTCTTTATAATTTTCTTAATGAAGGTCAAGAAAAATCATACTTTAGTATGTCTAACTCTTTAGCAGAGGACCTCCCAGTCATCAATATGAGACCATCAATCATAATTAATCTGTCAATGAGAAATAATTCTGTCTGATAACAATAGAAGTACTGTGATACAAGGCCAACAGATTTTGACTTAAAGGCACAAGTACAGATCTTGCATTACTTGAGTCTTTCTCAGCTCTAGAACAGCCTCATTACCATTAATATTAATGAAAGAATAAACAGAAACTAATAGCCAGGAAATATTTTGCTCTATTTGTAAATGAACATCAAAAGCACCAAGATGTACATATTTTTCCCAGATGGTTTAAAATGTCTTCACAGAAACTTAACCTAATTCTTCTTTAGACAATCCTACAATTCTTTAAATATCTTTTTGTGTCAGAAACTCTTAAATGAGTTTAGTGATTGGACCGGAACCCTAGAAGGCTCTACAGATGGATAAATGTTCTGTGCCTTATGGTACATGTTCCTAATATTCAATCCCAATACTTTTTGCTGGGAAACTCTAGAGCCATACTGTTCGTCTCTCTCAATAGTCAATGGGGAGACACAATGATGTTGAATAATTTAAATGCAGCTAATATCTAGATTATAATCTAAGGCTTCCCTTTCACACTCTCCATTGTTTGCTAAAAACCCTAAACCTAACTTCATAACTCAGGTATATCAATCATAATCTCAATCAGCACAAATCAAAGTATATGTTACTTTTGGTTCATAAAATTTTCTCAGCTCTTAAGCATAAACATATGATTGTTAATGGAATTCCATTATTATTAATACTATCTTATTTAGCTGAGGCATAAATGGAAAATAGAATTATTTTATTGCACTGTAGAATTTTAAAAGGTTCAATAAAGACAAAAATACATTCCATATCCCATGATGGGAATGGTGAAAAAATTGTATTTCACTGGTTTAGACACATTAGGCTTCAGACAATTTTTTCCTCTGTTTCTTCTGAGTAGTCCATGACGCTAACCAGTGCTACCTGCAGGACTCTTATCAGGAGCAGCCTTCTAACATCTTGCTATCTTCTGCCAATGAGGACTAACAATCTGTTCAATGTCTGCAGTGGAAAGAGATCCCCTGCTGAAAAATAAATAAGATTGCAAGAGAAATACACAACAGGAGGAAGCACCTAGAGATTTCACTGAGCAAGAAAGTGCTGGTGAGAAATAACATCTTGTACTGCATTATCCAATCTAATTTTGGGATACTTTCTAGTGACAAAATTTTCTTTCAAATATAGTCTTTGGTTCCAAAGTTGAATAAAGATGACAAATTCAAACTAATTTAAATTCATATTACATATTTTATTAGTTGTCATGGTTTAACCTTGGTGGGTAGCTCAGCACCACCCAGCTGCTTGCTCACTCCCCTCCCCGGTGGGATGGGGAAGAGAATCAGAAGGGTAAAAGTGAAAAAACTCATGGGTTAAGATAAAGACAGTTTAATAGGTGAAACAAAAGCTGTGTGCCCAAGCAAACCAAAACAAGGCTTTCATTCACTGCTTCCCATCAGCAGGCAGATGTTCAGCCATCCCCAGGAAAGTAGGGCTCCATCACGTGCAACAGTTACTTGGGAAGACTAACACCATCACTCCAAGCTTCCCCGGTTCCTCTTTCTTCCCCCAGCTTCTCTTGATGAGCATGATGTTAAATGGTATGGAATATCCCTTTGGTCAGTTGAAATCAGCTGTCCCAGCTGTGTCCCTCCCCAGCCTACTTGCTGGCAGGGCAGCTTGAGAAGCAGGAAAGGCCTTGATGCTGTGCAAGAACTGTCCAGCAATATCTCAATCATCCCTATGTTATCAACACTGTTTTCATCACAAATCCAAAACATAGTACCATACAAGCTACTATGAAGACATTTAACTCTAACCCATCCAAAACCAGTAGATTGGGTTTGGTTTGTTTGTTTGTTTGTTTGTTTTAAATAAATTAGGTCTTCTGGTAAAATGGCACATGTAAAGATGTTTTAAACCATCCAGCACTGTGTAAAGCAGTAGGAAATATATTTCTAATAGTTAGAGTATTGCCTTTAAACAAACAAACAAAAAAACACCAACACCCAAAAAAGAAACAAAAAAAAAGAAGAAAAAAAAAAAAAAAGAGAAGGGGGGGAAAAAAGGAAAAAAAAAAAAGAAAAAAGGTGTTTTCATTCCCCGTCTCAAGAGACCTACCCCAGGCTCTTCTGAACTTATGGTATTTTGTTGATTTCAACAGGCTTTGGATAGCTTGCTTGCAATTAATTCTTAAAGCAGCCTTCTAGAACCAAACACTAGCCTTTGGTACATCTAATCAACAGAATTATCCTGTGAAAGGTAAAAAGAAAGAAAAGATCATAATAGGAGTCCTGAAAATTGAGGAGGGCAAAACACTGACGCTTTCATTCATGATAAGATGAATCTTTTTCCCTCTTATTCCAATAATATCTATATAGTTTTCAAAGCAAATAATAATGGAATGAACATAATGATGGAATGGAAATACTAAGGAAATAAACTGCCACTGTCATGTTACCCCTACTGAAAAATGTTGCTAGAGACAAAAATGCTATAATTTTATCTATTGCATAATGTAATGCATCTATATAGATAGCCCCTAAGGGAAAAAAACAACCAACCACACAAACAAAAAACCCCACCAAAACCAAAAATTATTTATTTAGCATGCTATGCAAAGTGCTAGGCACTCACATACACATAGTTTATTTTTTGTCAGTCTTTTATGAGACAGTAGAGTGTAAAATTTCATTTTGGAACTTATGTTCAACTTCTAGCATAAAGTTGCTTCCTGAGTTACTGTCCTTCTTCTCAGGTTCTTGGTTACTTATTCACAGAGCAATCAGAAATCATTTTTTTTTTTTCAGACATCTCTTTTAACTACTTTCGAAAACCTGGAAGGACACTGTACACAAAATAAGGAAGACAAGAGCTTCTGGAGAACATACTATAAATAGAAGCATCAAGCGTTTAAAGACAAATGTATTTGACAAAAGAATTGCATATAACTTAAAAAAAAAACCCAGTAAAAATCAAAATTGCCTAAGCCTGATTCGGCATTTTCATGAATATGTTAAGGTTTGCTTTTACCTTAGCAAAAGGCATTGTTCCTTAGCATTTCTAGTTATAGTTAGCCTGATAAGGTTTTTTTATCACAAGATTTTTGATTTTTTTTTTTTTTCTCTGTTACAATACAGAATACTGTACATAGAATCAGAATGATTTATTGATTAGGTAAAAAATGAAAGCTTCATAGAATCTCTAAGATTCCATTATGAAAACTCAGGGGTTTTTTGTTGGCTTGCACAGGCAGTTGCACTATATGTTTTCTTTTTCCTTCAATTAGCTCTAAGGATAAAAATTGTGGTTACTCACTGGGGTACCAGAAGTGATGCAGGGGCTGTGACCACATGCATACTGACTTGGTCATAAAACACAGGGAAGAAGTAAGGCAATGCTTTGAACGGATGGATAATAGTTTTACAAAACTAATTTTAAAAATTATACTTCTCTAGTATTCCTGAGGCTCAAAGCAGTTCCTAGACAGAGACAGACAATTCCCTTTAAGCTTAATATGGGTTCCACCAACTTTATTTAATTCAGTTTTGGTTTATTAGGTTCTCAAGTCCTGCAGTTATCTAGTTAATTTTAAGTCTGCTTTTGTCAGATAGCAATTTAGCTTTCAAAGTCTAAAACTTGTCCAATTACGTTCATATATACACAAGAGCTCACTCACATTCTATAAAGCTAAAAGCTTTTTCAGAATTTTCTAGTAGCTGCCAGCTAAGAGTGTAAGCAGGTAATATTTTTTCCACTTAATGCTATAAAGATTAGGCAACATGCTAGAGGTATTAAGTTCCTCATTTTCCCTTTATTCTCCATGTAAAAATTTGTGAGGCATAGATTCTAACATTTTAGACAGAATACTTGATTATTTTGAGTCATTCCACTGAGACCATAAGAATTGGTTACAAAACAAGAGACTATTCAGTGTACCTAATGGTGGCAAAATCCTGAAGCCTATGGGAACAGAATTTTATAAAATAAGTGACATGTCACTGGGTTTTTATTTGTTGGAAAGTATTTTGGGGTACAGCAGGAAAAATATGTAAAGACCTTTCTTCAGTCATTATTGTAGTGATTTCAAATGAACTGCTATAAAAAATCGAACTAAAATATAAAAAAAAAATGAAGGTGCACATTATAAGTAATATATACATAGTTTTTACTATTGGTGCATTCTTATCTCAGTTAATAAAACAGAAGTAAGTTATCAGTAGCCCATAAATGAAAAGTGCTTATTGTCTTAGATCATGTCCACATTGCTCAGTGCAGCTCTGGGGAAAATTGTGTCATTAGAAAGGGAAGAGTGGTGGGTATGTAGACAGTTTGCATGCAAAGTGAGTAACTAAAGGTAAGCCAGGCAGCTAATCAAACATTTTTAAAGCCTGCATTTTATCTGATTGAGTCAACATTCATAGAAAAGAGTTTGGCAGCTGAAAATTAGGGAGAATAGCTAGCCGTCCAAAGAAAATTGCTTTTTCAATTCTCTGTAAACTGTTGTGCTCTAGAACAGTATTAGAAGCAGATATTCAAGCTGAATATAAAAGAGGTCTGAGCTTTTTAACAAGAGCAAGAAAGTGGATAGAAAAAGAAAAAGAGTCTTCATACACTACTATTGTATACTACTGAATCTTAGATATCTCACAAAAACCACTACAGAAATAAGATATATAATATACACAGATTATATCAATTGTACAAGTGTAAGTAGTGTAATATGTAATGTAATCTTTAAAATAAATATCTTCTTGTTGCATATTACTATATGCCTACTTGTACCCTTATCTACACAATGCAGGTAGTTAAGTATTCATTGACAACCTTAACTGCACAAAGGCATTTCTGTAAAGTTTGTAAGATAATACATACCTGTCAACACTATTATACCTTGTCTTCAGCTGCATAAATCAGTAAAGATTCAGTAAGTAAATGGAGCTGTGAGATTTTATATCAACTGACTATCTAACCTCATCACATACCCAGACTGGGAACACTCTTATGGCAAGGGCTTGAGACACTTTTTTCTTTTCTTTTCTTAGTTCTGGAATACCAGGTAAAGGTCAAAGACAAAATAAGAAATTGAGCTAGCATAGAAACTGCTATGCCATAACCGTAATCAGTCAGTAGTTCAGAAGTCAGTGATGTAGATAACTGTGTATTTGGTAGCTTTTTTGAATCTTTAGCTGAAATGACCGTGTACCTATTTACAGTGTGGTAGTTCTGAGGAGGATTTCTGGCAGAAGAGAAAGTCATTCCAATTACCCTTTCATCCACCAAGATAATCATACCTTTGGAAACAGTTGAAGAGGTCTGGCTATGCATTTGGCTACATCAGAGTTGAAATGACAAACAAGAAAGAGAAGAAAATTTGAAGTGATTGGCTCCCATCTATAAAACACACATCAAGTTCCCGCACTAACATAAATAAATAAATTTGGACCGATACTTGTTGAAGATGGTCATCTGACTAATAGGGATGAAGAAAAAGTGGAGGCATTCAAAGTTTTTTTTGCCTCAGTCTTTAATAATACTGTTAGACCTTGGGCTGCCCGGTCCCCTGAGTCGGAGGACCGTGAGGGTGGGAACGGTGACTTTTCTTTTGTGGACACTGAAATTGTAAGGGACCAGCTGTTATCAGCTGAATGTTCACAAGTCCATGGGGCCTGATGGGATTCATCCCAGAGTACTGAAGGAGCTAGTGGATGTTACAGCAAGACCCCTCTCATTCATCTACGAAAGCTACTGGGAGTCTGGGGAGGTCCTTGCTGACTGGAAGCTAGCCAATGTTATTCCAATTTCCAAGAAGGGCATGAGGGAAGACCCAGGGAACTACAGACCTGTTAGTCTAACCTCAGTTCCTGGAAAAATTACGGAGAAGATTATACTGCGTACTATTGAAAGACATTTAAAGAATAATGCAATCATCAGGCACAGTCAACATAGGTTCATAGGGGAAGTCCTGTTTAACTTTAATTTGATATCCTTCTATGATAAGGTCACCCACCTAGTGGATGAAGGGAATGTGGTGGATGTAGTTTTTCTGGATTTCAGTAAGGCTTTTGATACTGTCCCTCACAGCACCCTTCTGGACAAGTGGTCCAACTGTGGACGTCATAACCGGTTCACAGTGCGCTGCCTGAAGAACTGGCTGAAGGGCAAAGCTCAAAGGATTGTAGTGAATGGGGCTACATCTGGCTGGCGATTGGCCACCAGTGATGTTCCTCAGGGTTCAATTCTAGATCCAGTTCTGTTCAATATATTTATCATCAATCTGGACGCAGGAGTTGAATGCACCATTAGCATGTTTGCTGATGATACCAAACTGGGAGGTGCTGTTGACTCTGTTTAGGGACAAGAGGCCTTACAGAGGGATCTAGATAGATTGGAGTACTGGGCAATGATAAATGCGATGAAATTTAACAAGTCCAAATGCAAGATTCTGCACCTGGGATGGAGTCATGCTGGGCAGAAGTATAAATTGGGAGAGGAGTGGCTGGAGAGCAGCGCTGCAGAAAGGGATCTGGAGGTGCTGGTCGACAGCAGGCTCAATCTGAGTCAGCAGTGTGCCCTGGCAGCCAAGAGGGCAAACTGCATCCTGGGGTGCATCAAACGCAGCATAACCAGTTGATCAAAAGAGGTGGGATGGCGGAGAGAAACACACACACACACAAAAATTTGTGGATTGAGATAAAGACAGTTTAATAGAACAGAAAAAGAAGGGAAAATAAAAACAATGATGATTGAATATACAAAATGAGTGATGTACAATGCAATCACTCACCATCCACCGACCAACGCCCAGCCAGTCCCCGAGTAGCAATTGCTGCTTCCCAGACTACTGCTTCTAGTTTATACTCTGAGCATAACATCATATGGTATGGAATAACCTGTTGGCCAGTTGGGTCAGCTCTCCTGGCTGTGCTCCCTCCCAGCTTCTTGTGCACCTGGCAGAGCATGGGAAGCTGAAAAGTCCTTGACTTAGTGTAAGCACTACTTAGCAACAACTAAAACATCAGTGTGTTATCAACATTATTGTCATAGTAAATCCAAAACACAACACTCCACCAGCTGCTAGGAAGAAAATTAACTCTATCCCAGCCAAAACCAGGACAAGTTAAAGGAAGCAGTGGTTTGAGAACAAAGTGCTATTTAATACCAAACACATTAAAATTGAACCTTCAAAAAAACAGTCAACAGCCTCAATCTCAATCTTTTTGAGCCTCAGGTCTCTATGTAAAATTGGACGGACACATCCCCTAAAATAATTGGTACAAAAGAATTTTTTTTAATATTTGTGAAGTATTTAAGTACAGTGAATGAAAAATCCCATAACAAAATGCAAAAAGTAATTAATTTTGTTTCCAAAGCATAGAAGAAAGACTTATTCATACAATGAATAATGAAAAAATAACACAACATCAAATAGCCCATTGTATGAATGTTGCTTATGTTGTGCCCTGATAAGGCAAGAGTACTGGAAGTAAAAACTGCATGCGAGCTGTTGTAACTAAAGACTGTCCTATAATACAAACCTGAAAATCTTACCTTTTTGAGTAGCTAGAATTAAGCTAGTCATAATTTCATGCTAGCTGGTCATTCAGCCCAATTTTCGTCTAAGTAGAAAAACATTACATACATGAAAATAACAACCTTTAAAACCAGAAGGAATACCATACAAGAAAGGCTAACTGTCCCTCTTGCCTACTTGGAAAAGCAATGGTTCCTTGCTTGCTTTTCAGTCCAGGCATCATCAGTCTCAACTGTGGGATCTCTGAGTTGGAGGAATTTATAAAACTTGGGAAGGTTTTGTTAGTCTTGTCTGTCTGATGAAAACCCATCACTGTGGAGAGCACTGATGACGGCGCATCACAATGACCATACAGTCGTGCCTTGCTGGTTAGTGTTACTTGTTATCCATGCAAAGTAACTACTGCAAAGGGCAAGAAAGAGGTGGAAAAGTCCAAGAATTTTTGTTAAGGTTTATAACCATAGCCACCTGCTACCTAGTTTTCATTCTGCTGACGTGACTCTGGACAGCACCACAGTCAATGAAGATGTGTTCAGAGACCCTACACTGAAATGCAAATGAGGGTGAAGCTAGGGTGAAATCTGCAGAAAGATACAAGAGTGAGTAAGAATAAATGTATTGAAGAAACAATTATTTTAAATATGAAACATGGCCACATGAATGATTTTTTAATTGAAATACAATCCTACAGAATCCGGTGGCAATAACAGATACCATTCAAGCACACAGCTTGGACTGTTCTTTTTGTACTCCCTCAGCTAATACTTATTTAGATTCTACTTGCATTAAGATTATTCTCCTTTCACCATATTCTACTAAATGAAGTGGGATGTGAGAAATACCTACCCAAGAATTTAAAATTTAGTTTGCTGCCCTCTTCTCATTTAGCTGCTACTTTTTATCTTCATCTGAGTACCATCTGCCCTTTCACCAGAATTAAAGGAACAATCATGCCAAATCTTTTCACAGTCCCCTAAAGAGATAGCTACTCAGCAAATAAAGTAGCCTCAGTCATCCTTGGAAATTTCCAAAACTTCATCTAACGCCAGGTACCATGTATTTCAATACAGGATGCAAGAGAGAAAAAGCTAAAGAACCAATCTTTTGATGGCTTCAGCATAGTCTGTTGTATTAACATGGAGAATTATGTCAAAAGAGAAGATTGTTACGCTTGCATAAGGACATTTAGAGGTAGGTAAATTAGAAAAATAGAAAGCTGGTGAACAAACTGAAGTATTAGAATTGTTGCCATATCACGCAGGTTTCTTGCTGTATCCTGCAAGATCTTAAGGGCTTGGAGAAGAATAATTTGTTGACAGGGCTGCTAATGTCTTTGGCTTGTAAAGGATAGATGTTACCTGTGTTTCAGAGCTATGTTATGTTTAAGGTATGGGTATGTGTGGTAAGCACAGGAGGAGTTTAAGATTCAAATGTCCTTGTGAATCTTATAAGACCCATACAATAAAGATGTTGACTGATGCTGGAAAATATCAATTTTTTTATTGTTTAAGAGAGTAGAATCGGTGTGTTACTCTCAGCCTAAATTTAGATTTAGGATTGGGAAGAGATTAAGATCTAGACTACTAGTAGATCCTAACTATACAACTGGTTACATGAGCTTTCGTCAGTAGTGAGCTTTCTTCAGTAACCTAATACCTTAAGGTCAACCAAGGATTGGTGGGCTTTTGGTTGGTTAGGTTTATTGTTGGGGATATTATACCACATATGTTTGGTTAAGTAGCTAAATTCATTCATAGATCATATTAAGTGCTACAGAAAGAAAATTAATTCTGACGACACAAAGGTAGAATGATTGACATATTCTTAAAATAGGGTTACACTGTGGTTTAGGTTCATGAAAGAAAGATCTGAGGTTTTTTGGGCTGCAGCCCACAAGTTACAGAGAACTAAAGTAAGAATTGTTATTGACTGGGATGAATGGCTTAGTTTTAGTAATTTCTGGATTTACTTGACTGTCCTTAAGAGTAGAGACAATGTTGAAATAAGTTTAAGATTTAAGAAAGTAGTGGATGAAAAGTAAGATTTATGGTTGGTTCTAGAAATACTGTAAGCTAAAATGAGGGCACATATAGCCTCTGACTCATGTCATCTTGGTGATGAACAAGACTACCAGGAGCTACTATATTTTGAAAGACAGTCAGTGGGTTTTTGCCTCTAGTCCAAGCAACAATCGTAGTCATGGGATATATACTTGCTGAAGAATCAGACTAGTCTGCTGGTGGCAGTTTGAGAGAAAGAATTTATTCTGCCAAGTGTTTGAGCTCCTGCCAAGAAGATAAGATTAGTATTAGAGTAAGGCTGTGCTGGATTTCAGGATTCTTTGCAACAATTGTAACTGGGCAGCAAGGTCCGTTCAAAGATCTAGTAAAACCCAGAAGAGCTTGGCAAAATCTCAAAAGTATCCTAAAATTATGTGTAATATTAAGACACAGAGACTGAAGAGCTAGATTTCCCCCCCTTCCCTCCCCCCGCCTCCTTTGTACTGTGCGAATTCAGCAGGCTAGGATAAAGGTTCTTGCCAGAAAGGATTGCTGGAAGTTGATGAGAAATACAGAGACAGGTTTGATTTCCAGGATAAATTTCCAGCTAGTTCTTTTAAAAGGGAATTTGGAAAAGTAGGAACTGAAAATGAGATGAATGTTGATTCTTTAAAGATCCACTGTGGATGTTAAGAAAAAGGTGTGGATCATGAGAAATGGTGTAATTAAGGGCAATGATTTAAGACAGAGGTAGGTAGGGTTCCCTGAATTATGCTAAGCATAATTTAGAAGTCAGAATTAAAAAAAAAAAAAAAGATCATGAAGTAGATGTGATGTGCTTTCCTACACCGTCTAATCTTGGACACTCTTGTCAAATCAGAAGCCATATATTTAGTAAATGTAGTCATGATATTTAAAGTTTTTAATTAGATAATTGACACATCAAAATGCAGCTGTTATCTGTAGGTAGCTAATCCAACTGATGGCTAGGACACCCCTCTTCCACCACCCCATCCATGTGCATTCCTATGCTTGAAGACAGCAGCCACAACTATCAGTACTGTAATTTACTAAGTTTACACAGCAACTGTGTGTTAACGCACTCACAGAAGTATTTCCCCCATTGCATCCCTATTCAGATGTACCAGGATGAAATTCAGTGCCATTCATTTCTTCACACTGAGTAGGCTCTGAACACAGTCATAAAAACCTGGTATGACGTGGCATGAAGGATGGAGTGCTCCTCCACCAAAATCACTTAGGGATTTTGGGGATTTCTAGCCCTTAATGAAACACCTAGCTTGCAACCTGCCAGATGTGGGACCTCCGGAGAAAGAGACAAGAAAACTCAGCAGTCAATTCTTTTTCCCAGCAGTCACTGTGCAAACCTGAAGCAGGAGACCAGAGTGATCAAACAGTCCAATTACACATCACACCATTTAACTACTACATTTGTCTGAGCAGCTGCTCTACAGAAGGGAAATTGCTGAGTTTCAAGACAACAAACTTTTTTCTTCTTCTTTTTCTTCTACTTTTTGGTTTTCTCTGTCTTTTTCTTGGAGAAAGGTGGTTATGCTCACACTGAATATCAAGTAAATGTCAGTAGAGCAACATGGATTTCTGGTTTTTGATACATCTGGCTGCAACACAGGGCCAGGACAAAGAATAGTCCTCTGATTTATGTTTCAGCTCTCCTACTCCCTATATTACACAGGATTGTCTCTGTGGATCCCTGTAAGAGTATAATTTCTGGAACACAATATTCCTTTTCAGTTAAGCCAGAAGAGACAGCTCTTAATGAGTGTATTTTCAAGCAGTTCTGTTTGTCTTGATCTGAATCCAGATTTTAAAAATAATTTCATCTTTAACTATTTTCTCCTATGCTCATTTTAGGACTTCTCTGAGGTTTGGCTTGATTGGTTTTAGTTTTTTTCTGTTTGTTTGTTTGTTTGTTTTTGATACTTTGATGTTGAATTAGTTTGCTTTACATCCTCTCTATTAACACACATAAGCCTTCTGCAGTCTTTTTTGTCTGCATTGTACTTCCCTCCTTTTGTGTTTTTTAATCTGTCAATAAGGAAACTTAAATGCCGTTTTTCCTTGTTTTTCTCTACCTGCCTTCTTCCTATTTCAGTATCTTACAGGTTTTTTTCAATATAAAAAAAGGCACATGTGCACATACACAAGACAGATAAAATATCTTACTGCAGCACTTCGTGGAATATCAGCTAATTGGAAAAGTCGTTCAGCTGGAGTACAGTGTTAGACAGAAAAATAAATAATACATGTATGCACTTCATTACTTCAGGAAAACACAGTGCAGCTCAGCACATGTACTAGAGTCCCTGCACCTTTTACACCTCAGAGCCAAAGACTGTGAAAGGATTTTACTTCACATTCAATCCCAGAAATATTTAGTGAGTCATCCTATGTACTCCTTACACTGAAGGGCAGTGAATGAAATCTAAGATCTCTTCTTGGATATCTCTGTCAATAGACTCACAATTTATCCTCTGTCTGCTTACAAAGTAGCATTCTGCTCAAGATAAAAGATACAGAAATGCAATTAATGAGGTAAATGACACCTTGCACCAGCTGTATGGAAGGGTGAATTCACCCTAACTGAAAACAGCAAATGGGAAGAAAAAATGGTAATGAAAGGCGGTGCTCAAACTATTCAACCTCACAAACAGTTGAGAGGTTTTTTCTCTTACTATGTTTTTAAAACCCTACTGTTAACATACATTATCAAAGGAGCAAGGCTGTTAGATCAGCACTTACTACTCACTATTAAATATGGAATTCCAGAATTTTTTATTTTTCTACAATTTCCTAAGAATTCAAGGAATGCTTACTCAAATTTAGTAAAAGGTTTAGATGATTGGATTATCAAATTAAAACAGTGAATTGGATTTCTGAACTCAGAAAAGTTTTGATATATTATTCTGATATCATGAGGGTTCCTAAAGCTGAGACAGATGGTGCAATATATATATGTAAGTACCTGTATAACACGTACATTCTGTTCAAACTCCCAAACAGTTGCCATCTTGGAAACAGTCTAATGCTATTGTTGAGATTAAAATTAACATTAAGGTTCAGGCACGATACAGAGAGCACTCTTAATTGCTATATCATTGTATGCAGACAATACCAAATAGTTTTATGCTAATTTTAAGATCAACTACTGGGATATTTGTAAGCTAGGCTTACTCTTAAAATTAGCTGATCATACCTCAAACTAGTTATCTGTCTGACATAAGATTTCAAATTTTCCATACCCTCCATAATGACTATTAGTAGGCCCAGATATTTTGAATCAATTAGGACACAGAAGTTGAACGATGTTGTATTAATATTACCTTTGTTATTCCCAGATAAGAGCTTATTGATGTACCTAAAGTTCTACAGAGATGTTTAAGGCTTCCTCAAGCCTCATTTTAGTTCAAACTTTCCCACCTCTCACTTGCTACATTGAAAGCATAGTCCTCACCACAGGACAACAGTCCTTGTTCCTCCAGGCTTATTGGGTCAGAGAAGAAAAAAAAAAAAAACTCACAGTAAACAACTGTTTGTCTTTCACTGAACTGTTGATGCTGCATTTGTAGATGCTTAAATTCAAGCCAATAGGCTCCATTTCACATATATATCAAGACACATTTCATATATCCATCAAGACACTTAAACCTTCATCTGCCTTGACTATAGCTTTCATATACGTATTTTCTAACACACTTGCAGGCTCTTTAAACCTCCCATCTCATTAAATAGCAAAAACTGACTTTAAGAAGAATTTAAAAAATCTGAAAAGAATGAGATGCCAATTAATGAATTAATAATATCAACAATTAATTATGCCAATAGTATAACCTACTTCCTTCTTGCATATAGTAGTGACCTTCTATCTTTTCAAAGAAAATAGTTGAAAATTTTACTGTTAAAGAAAATAAAAACAGGAAAAAAACCCCTCTTCTTAGATTTACCCAAAGTTTTAAAATCTGCCAGCTGAAATCATGTCTTCTTAAACAAATCCCATTGCCTGTATCTACATTGCCTATGAAGAGTAGATGGCCTTTGAGGTCCTTTGCCCAATTTTGTACTAGATTGAAAAGTTATTCTGGGACACTGAAAGAGCCAGAGGAATAAAAGCACTTATTCTTGTGTTTATTGAAACTGGTTTTGGACCAGTGTATTGTACTGGTCTAACTATCCACACTAAATTCTCGATTCTGACTTTTTCTAATACAAAGTGAATTAAGTAAAATGGGCTGTCATAACTGTGTTTTGAGACTCTTACCCTGATTCTTTGTATCTCCAGACAAGACCATCCAGAAAACAAGAGAAAAAGAAAGAAAAAAAAAAAGGGAAAAAAAAAGGAAAAAAAAAGAAGGGGAAAAAAAAGGGAAAAAGGAGTGGAGGAGCATTTTAAATCAGAAGTTGTTCTTAGTTGCTTGAGAAAAGACAGATGATGGAAATAAATAGAATAATCCTGCAACAATCTAATTTGGGGACAATAGTAAAATTTCATTATAATTTTTCTGATAAAACAAAATGTTTCAACCCTAACCCTTCCCCCCTCCAAAAAAAAAAAAAAAAAAAAAAAGCTAAGAAACACACTTCTTTTTTAGTCCAAACTTTGCCACACAAAATATCTCAGGATTCAAGGTAGAGTTCTCAGGGAACACTGGGATTAGTCCTGAGGTAGTAAGAGGTTAAGCTAAGGGTATGCTTTGTTCTGTCCATGAAAGGAAATGAGAAAAGCATAAGGAGGAAGGCTTGATGAAGACCTGTATTCCAAGTAGGAGAGAGAAACTTGTAATAATTATAATTCCTCATCACAAAGAACTAGAATGATTATCTAGTAGTGGTACAAAATTTACGAGTATCGTTACACCTCACAGATAACCCTGTCTACTGAATAGATCTGATTTTCTCAAACAATATAATGCACCATGCATAAAAAAGGTGTAGCAGGGATGACTGTTCTGTTTATTTGTACAGAATTCCCTTAGGCATTTTCCTCCCACAGCTGTAATTCTTTCAGAATCTGTAGCTAAAGCAGTGTACTCTAAGAGATAAAATCCCCCAGGGAATCTCAAATTAATTATTCCAGTTCACAAAAAGAGCTCCAGTTCCCAAATAAATGTATGCCTCAGACCCATTAAACAATAATCAATTGGCCTAGAGAAGAACTTTGAGAACGTTAAAATTCATGTGATTATTTATTACCTTGTTTTGGAATTTATCCCCCCTAACTTTAGATATTTGTAATATAGCTGCTAAATCCTGAGCTAGAATTCTAGTTCCAGGAGAAAAATAGACAAGTTTAAGCGTAGGTTTATCACTTTCTAAGGCTAATGGTCAAAACGGTTCATATGAATGTGCTCTTGGAGTGTATACTTCTCTCCATTGACTATAAAGGGAGCACAGGGTTGCTGTCTCAGATAAAAACATCTGTAGGCCCAAACAATTTTAGGATGTAAAAAGACCTTTTTAGCAGTTGGTAGAAGATTGGGTAAAGCTATGTAAAAGATAATTAATCACTTTCCCTGGGATTTCAGAAGGCAAGTGTCCATTGCATCTGCTTTGAGAGTATATCGGTAGGGTTTTATGAATTGCCCCTCCCTTGCCCTTTTTTTTTAAGTGTGAGAAAATAGATATCTGAAAAAAGATTATACATCGCTATTAGGAATCTAAGACCTGCGTCCACATTTAATCTTGCAAAATGCAACTTTTAGACCAACTTGATACCTAACAAAACATTGATGAATGAAATTAGAGAGAGGGCATTATTGATCATAGAGCCAAGACAAATTCCTGGTATAGCTTGGATATAAATTAGCCTATCCCTTTAAGAACAAAATCAGATCTATTTTATTTATCTAATTTTATTCATATACTTATGTGTGTGTTGTATGCATGTATGTGTGCTATATAATTAAGGGATGTAAAAAGTTTATGCTGTTACTAAGAACAACAAAGTTTGTTTTATAGTATCTTCAAAAAAGAGTGACTTCTGTGAGAATAGAAAATATATTAATAATGAAACTTTTCAAATTGGAAAAATAATTTAAGAGCATATAATAGATGAAAACTAGCTCATATTTCTTCAGTTTTTCCTATAATGAAACTTTGATATAAATGAAATGTAAGTTTCATATAGCTTCAAATACATATTTCAGGGGATTTGTTTCTTCAAGTCTTTTTTTTACATAGATTATGTATGCATGAATCTTTTGCTCCTTAATGGTCTTCCTTGACCCTTACTTTTATTTTCATAAAACATTTTAAATACAAAAGAAAGACTTCACTTAGCACAAACTGCAGTTATTATAATCTGAGTCCTACCTAGAATCTGCATCAGAAATATAACTTGTGTTTGTTTGGTTGTTGTTTTGGGTTTTTTTATTATTTTTCAAATAACTGTGCATTGAATTCATGTTACTGGCAAGTTCTTTCCAAGCTGTGACTCCACAATCATCCCGATTGCATTGACCCAGTAGATTAATTCAATCCTAAGCAATTAAGGGATGAATATGTCTTAGATGAGATAACACAGTGTGGAAAGGGGATATTTTATTTACACTTCTTTTTGATGAAATTACCTATTATGAAAGAAGACTCTTCAGTTCTATGAAAAAGGCACAGAATTAAATCCACACAAATCATAACAGGAAGACAATGTGGGATTTTCATACAGCTAGGAATGACAGGAACACAGTACTGAACAGGGGGAAAAAAAAAAAAAAAAATGCCCACAATTATGCATAGTTTGAGAAGTCTTAGAAGGAAGCAATATTCCGGATTAAGCATTCATTTTATTTTTTAAAGCTATTCCAATGTTCATTTCCTCTAAACTCACAGTAACAAAAGTAACTTTATTTTTTAGCATAATTCAATACCAGATGGCAAATCACACAAATAAAACAAGGGAACACTAAAAGAGAGAAGTCTAGTATTCGCCATTTCTGCTGAAACTGGAATTTCTTTCTTAAGAGTTCCAGACAGTGTCCAACAAAAAACCCTCTTTTCTTATTTCGTTTTAGTTTAGATTTTTTGCTGTTGTTCAGAAAGAGATTAATTGACCTCCTTATTTAATTAAAAATAGTATTCCTTCTTTTTTTTTTTTTTTGTTTGTTTGTTTGTTCCCAAAGGGAACAGTTTGCAGGGAAGAACAGCATTAATTAATTCACTTTAAGAAATTTATTTTCCATAACTTTGCAGGTTTTTTCTATATATGTATCTGGGAGATTTTTATCAGTTTTCTGGAACACTAGTAGGGGCTGGCTACCCAAGTTCTTTCCCTCTCCCTGCCTAGTTGCCACAAAGACTGTAGGATCAATGGAGAGCCTTGGCTTCTTGTGATACTTGACAGGAAAAGAGTAAAACTGACAAGGGCCTCCATGATAAGGAAGTGTTGTATCAATTTTTTGAACTAAAAAGTCAGAAATTCTGAGCAGACATTCTGAATATTTTTTTCCAAAGAAATGGCTATTTCCCAAAAGTTATAAAAAAAATAATCTCACAAAAATTCCAAATTACTCTAGTTGTTGAAATAAACTATTCAAGTAAAAAACAAAAAGAAGTATTTATATATCAGTGTATTAGGGATGACATTTCATTGAAGACTATTCAATTGTAAAAAGCTCAGAATAGAACTTACAGTAACATTCGTTTTCAATAACATTAAATAAAATAAAGCAGCATTGTAATAAAAAAGACTTTCCAGGATCAACATACGAAAGCTTTATGTGCATTGTGGGTCATAGCTAGAAAGTCCTATTTCAGGCTATTTCTATAACGATGTCACTGCTGGACCTGTATTTTATGAAGAGATCTATCAGCTGATTTTAAATTACCTGGCTTGGGCTTGGAAAACAATGTAGCACAAGCTAAAAAGCTCTCCTGAGAAGCTGGAAATATGTCAGTGGTTTGTCTGCACTGAGTTCTGCTCTCTTGCTGCTGTATCACTTATGTCACTCTGGTGGTTGGGTATGTGTTGTAACTTGCACAAAACTATACCAGTAGTATTGTTGTACAGATGGTTTTCTCTTCAGCAAATTCTTTTTATGTCAATAAGTCAGTGTTCAAAATACAGACTTTGATGACTTTACTGTGCAAAATTTATACGCAGCTGTACACAGAGCAGATATTTTTCAATAGACTGATTTCAGAGAAACCAGTTGTGATTGTTATAAGGTTAAGTGTAGCTTTCAGAAAACAGACCTCAAGGAAAACTAATAAAAATGTTACCAGGGTAAAGAAAGGAGAATCTTTATAAAACAAAAATGCAAATGACTAACAGAAGTAATTTTCAGGACATTATTGAATCTACCCTTGGGATTTCCTTAGAAAGAAATGCTTCAGGTTCTCATCTATGCTGAATCGCTGGAATGTGCTGTGGGTAATTAGATATTGATTCTAGTTGTCAATGGATATACCACCTATCGTGCATTTCCATGCAATGTGAAATGTACAAAGTCTGAATTAATCTTGGAATTACCTTTAAGTAGTTATATTTTAACTACATATTACGTGCTACTAAGAAAATTAATCCCACTAAAAATTTAAGAGTATAAGAAACTTTTAATGGTTAAGTGAGTCTGACATTAAGAGCAGTAACTGAATTTTGCTTTCTACTATTTTTCAGATGTATATGTATTTGTAATGTTTTCTGATCTGAAAGTGTTTGATGTCATTTGTTAACAACCATCTGTAGAAAAAATACCAATAGTAATCACTAAGATTAATTTGAGCTTGATTGTTTTTCTTGAAAAGTTATTACAAGATCAATGTCTACTTCCATCTACAGTAACTATTGTTTTTAGAGTTGTTAATGTAACCTTATAAATCTTTCATTATGTTCCAACCATTGAAGTGAGACTCTGTGCTCAACTTGATGAGTTTTTGATCCGTTTTTGTCTTCCCTAAATATGATTTTTCTCTAATTTTGTCCAAGTGAATAAAATGAAAAATCAAAGCCAAACTGAGTTGTTAGAAGAAACATATAAATAAATTCTGCAGAACTAACTAAATATGCTGTTAAGTCATACTCATGTATTGAATATTTTGCTGGTATTAGCATAGGCTGATTTTTTTGGTCTTGACAGAGTCTCTCTCTGCACATCTTTCTATAGATGAAGAACTGAGTATAGAGAGTAGAAGGCTACTGCTTATTTTTTTTTTTTTGCAAAGGTATTGAATATAAAGCCAGAGATAATCAGCTTTCCTTTGAAGAAACAGGTTTTCTTTATTTATATGGTGCTAAAAGGGCTGATAAATTCTAAAGCTGTTTCCTTGTTTATCGTCACAGTGTTTCACTGACTGAATGGATCAAGGGCTTTATTTTTCCTTTCTTAGCAAGTTAGAACTCTTTAACATATTTAAAGGTCCACAGGAGCAATGGTATTATATGGATGAACTCCTTTGTCTGTGGATCTAGTACCTAATCTACAATACAAAAAGTAAAGTAAAGTAAAATAAAATAAAATAAAATAAAAGTTATGTATTATAAAACTTTTCTCCTTTTCTTAATTAATTGTTGTTACATTTGTGAGTTAAGGAGCCTGCTGATATGAATTTGAAGTATTAACATAACTGTGCTATTCCCTGCAAAACTTGTGCCTCAAATTTTGCTTAAAGTAGTTAATTGGGAACTAGTAATTGAATAAATGACCCTAATTACTTTGATGCATCACCTAAATGACAATCGATCAAATTATTCGAGCGATGAGTAAACTTCTGAAGACAGACACTTTCTATGTTATTCCCATAGAACATTTACAGTATCTTAGTTTTCTCCCTTTCTTTCTGGAAGTAACAGTAGCACAAAACCAGAGCTTCCAGACAAGAAAACATTGTGCAGTACCTTGCTGTGCCAAAAACATTCTTTCCAATAAATAGATCTCAATCAAAAAAACCCAAAACAAACAAATAAAAAAACCCAACCCAACAGATTATGGCAAAATTTAAATGTTAGTGATTTGAACAGTCCTGAAGGAAGGAATTGCTCTCTTGCTGTCTCCATGCAGAGAAAACCAATTCACGTTGCAGTCTGCTCAAGGACAACTAACATTTTTCTCATGACAGCTAATGGAGCCAGTTAAAAACAAGCTGTCAAGTTTATATAACCTGGGAGCATTCTTTAGACACTAGCGGCGGCTGATGATTAGATATCTTCTCATTTCCAAAATTTCTCTTTTGGTGATGGTCATATTAATAGAAGAATTCAGGCTTTAATAAGAGTTACTGTAAAACATATTATAAAAATTTCTGCTTTTTTTAATAGGTTGAAAGATCAGAATCTCAACAGTTACTACAATCAGTAGCTTAGATAATTCCATTAGCCCTGTTTTTGGAGGAATTAAACAAGATTGGATTGATGATGTATCAAACAATGAGATCATATTTTGTAGTAATCTTCCTACCACTGAAGCTCTGCAGGAAAGACCTAATATAATATTTTTTTGTATATGACAAAGATGGAAGATTCCCAGATGTCAGGCAAGTATTACTGGCTTGCTAGTAGTACAAGAAGTCCTGGTGACAAATGCACAATTTTATGGACACTTTCTCATTTTCCCTTAAGGTTTGTCAGACTGGTGTCAATAACTGAGAGAAAGAGGATTGGGTTGAGCTATTCAGAGGAAAATGTAATAATATGTTGCCACAGTTTTTGAGACCTTGAATCTTGGAGTACACATCCCAGCTGGAGGTGAGGTGGGGAAAAAAAAATAATCAAAGAGAATTAATTATCAGCTGCTTGTCAACAGAAATTCACACACTGATATTCCATTGCTTCCTAACAGCTTGGTCAGTTGTCACAGAAGTGCACACACAGACAGTGAAAGTATGTTACAACATTGCACAGAAGAAATGGTCAACAGTGAATGTAACGCAAAACTACAACACCTGAATAAGATTTCAGCCAACTGATGCATGTGGCAAATGAGAAGAAAGATATGAAACTGGCATGTGTATTTTAGGCATAAGAAATCAACAGAGGAGTAAAGTGAAAGAAAAAATTTTGTGCTAAATAGAAAAAGGCCATTAAAACATATTGAGTCAAATTCATAAACACTATTTACTAACCTGATCTCCTTCTATGACAAGATTACCCGCGCAGTGGATGAGGGGAAGGCTGTGGATGTTCTCTGCCTAGACTTCAGTAAAGCCTTTGATACTGTTTCCCACAGCATTGTCCTGGAGAAACTGACCGCTCATGGCTTGGACAGGTGTACTCTTCGCTGGGGAAAAAACTGGCTGGACGGCCGAGCCCAGAAAGTTGTGGTGAATTGAGTTAAATCCAGTTGGCAGCCGATCACAGGTGGTGTTCCCAGGGCTCAATATTGCGGCCAGTTCTGTTTAATACCTTTACCAATGATCTGGATGAGGGGATCGAGTGCTCCCTCAGTAAGTTTGCAGATGACACCAAGTTGGGCGGGAGTGTTGATCTGCTCGAGGGTAGGAAGGCTTTACAGAGGGATCTGGACAGTCTGGATGGATGGGCCGAGACCAATTGTATGAGGTTCAACAGGGCTAAGTGTCGCGTCCTCACTTGGGTCACAACAACCCCATGCAAC
>NW_009228714.1:0-4939 GCF_000690835.1 Fulmarus glacialis
GCCCCTAGGCTCTATACTCCCATCATTTATGATTGCACAACCCTATCCATGGCAATCAAGTTGCATGAGATTTGGGGATGAATACTTCAGGCTCTAGAACATTATTTCAGGTTTGAATACCACATTAATATACATAAGCATTACAAACAATTATTTTTTTCTATCCACAATTAAAGAACATCAAAACTAGTGATGAAATTGTTAACATCACCATAGTTCATCATTATTTTTTTAAAAAACTTGCAGGGATTTTTTTTTCTGTTGCTTCTCCCACACCCAAGTAACCAACTGAGGCATCACTCAGGAATTCGGAACTCACAGCTCTTTTGGAAACGCCTCTGTTGAGAAGGGACCTAAGCTAGCTGCTAAAACCAGTGAAGCTATCCATAAACTACAGATTTTTAGTTTCGCTATGAAGAACATACCAGTCTTTCTTAAACATAAAGGGTGGAGACTTAGATTAGGTCCAAAGTGGGAGATTAATTCAAATCATTTACTAATTTTAAGAATTGCAATAAAAATTGACATATTAACTGGCTTTAAACTTCGTTTTGTGCCACATCTTGTTCAGAAACGTTCAGTCTAATGCCTCCTTTGTCTCCATCTTGGTCTTTGGCTCAGTTGGTTTGCATATGAACTCTGTAAAGCAATAAAATCCCCATACGTTTGAACTTTAGCTGCATGGGACAGGATTTATAGTCAGGAAACAGCAACTCCCTCTAGTGCCAAAGGAGCTTCCTCCTTCACAGCACACTAAATTAATCTCCAGTGAAAGTCAGCCAATTAATATCATGTTCTTGTTATAAAGTGCAGGAGTCTTTTCTTCTGTTTCTGGGCTTTGTTGTATCTGCTAACACAAGTGTTAACAGGCACTAAAATTTAATAGAAAAAAACATTTCTGTGCTTGCAAATCAGGACACTGTTGGGCATTAATGATTTTTTCTTTGAAACAAATTATGTTAAGCACACTGAAAAGCTTTGGTGTACGTACTCAGACCCTATCAGACTGGCACTAAAGCTGTCTAGCTGCCATCTTTGAACCCCCCGGCCTTTCACAATTTACAGCAAGTGTATGATTTCCAACTAAACAAAAACATTGAAATCAGTCACAGTTACTCTGGATGCTAAATTTGTCCTAGGTGTTGATACTTGGGAGGTTAATATGCATAGATTCTACCATGGAATAACAAAACATAAAGTTGGAACACCCTCATGGGAGTTTTTATCCTCTGCAGATAAGATAAATAAAGCCCTACGCCCTTGAGTTACAAACTAGCTGCGGCAGATCAGTTCCACAGGGGACATTCCATGCCGGCTTGGTATGCTGATAACAGGGTTTGGATGCTGCTGGTACTATTAGACTACACATACTGTATGCAAAGGTTACTGAGATTGTCACACTCAATGCAGAAAGGCTGTGCACTCATTAGGATTGCACAGCTTGCATTGTTTTCTGATACACAGCAATGGAACAGCACGAATATAAGTGGTAAAGGCAAAAAGCCAGCCCACTGCTGGTGAGAAATAAGATTGCATCTCATTAAAGGCGATCAGAGGCAGCAGGGAAGCTGTCCTACCTCCATTACAGAGAGGTGACTAGCCTGCAATGCTAGACCTGCCCTTCATCCTGAACATACGCTAAGCACTATGGGTGGAAAAGAATAGGAAATGGGGTTTATAAAAAAGATCTCACTAGAAAATCCTGTTACAATGCTCTAAAACTTAGATAATGATCTGATGCCCAAAAAATATGTTTTTAAACCTTTATAGGATCACTTATTATGACCTACTATCTAGAATAAGGATGAACACAGGAAACAACCAGCTGCTCTGCTGTCTTAAGGTCAGAAGCTGAGGTACAAGCTGCCCCTCCTGTAGTGGGGGCACTTACAAAGCAGACAAGCAGATCCATAGCAGCAAGGTATGTCTCTGTATGTTGCAACGTGGCAGTGTTCTGTACGTAGCACAAGTCAGCATACAGAGAATTAGAGTCTCTACAGTGCAGATAGAAGGGCTGAAGACAGTGGGGCCAAGAAATGACATGTCTATCCCAGCGCAACTACCAAATACAATTTGGCTTTCTTACTCCTGTAGCCTATACTTTTTTTTTCCTGGGATCACTGGCACCCTGTGAGTCCCACATAGTAGAACTCCTGCAGATTGTATGGCTTTACACAACTGATACCCCACAGCCTAGTCTTCATCAACCAAGCTTGGCTTGGTTCTCAGCTCAAAGGCTCGCAAACTTCCCTCCTGCTATAAAGAACCACCCATAATGAGAATGTCACCTGAGATTTAACTAAGTAACCAGCCTGACTACCCACATGGAGCCATGGAATAAGGTGATTCTCTTAAGTCTCCCAGAATCTCTGGAGGCAGTGTTTCTATGGCTATTATGTATTTTGCGGCTAATGAAACATTGGCTGGCATAGTTGCTGGAGTTTTTATATTTTGCATGAAGAGTTAGTAAGCTGCTTTTTACTAAATACCATATTAGTTTTGCTAACTCATGCTAACACTGTAGAGTGTATTTTTAAGATATAACATGCTATAGATATAGATTTTGTTTATTCTACCTGATTTATTTTTAATATGATCTCACATAATAATAGAGTGATTTGCTCCAATTCTACAACAAGGGAATAAGAAGATGTTTTCACTTCCAGTCTTACATAGTTTTGTAATCTGGAATAATTTGCCCTTTGTACATACCTTCCTTGTATGAGTGAGTCATGTATTAATTGCTATTTATTATGGCCCTAGTCCCTAATCCTGCATAACTTTACTCAGATAAACTGGCTCTGTGGCTGCTCAAACGAGTGAAGTCAGACAGGAACAAAAGTAAATTGCCTTTCTGTGCAGCTGATCTTTGTCCTGTTGTCAGTCTTACTCCTACTTTCAGCGATGCAGGATTGGCACAGGTGCATCCACATAACTAAGAAAACAGTTACGCATTTGCTGTGCTAAAAGTGAATCTTATATAAGCCTGCATCATTATAGCTTTTAAAGCTAGTGCGGAAAAATATGTCTAGCTTTAGCTGTCAGGAAACAGCAAGAATGAGCTGCTCTGCAAAGGAAGGTGAGCCAAGAGGACGAGCCAGGATGGCAAGCAGATGGGAGCAATGCCCGTCCTAACAAGGGTGTAGTCCCACACTACCTGAGCAAGAAGAGCAAAGCAGGTCCAGTGACAGTAACCAGGTTCAGCCAAAAGTCCACTGATGGCCAGACAACTCTGCAGACACCTGGCAGGTCCAAGGTCAACCCAGGGAGACAAGTCAGGAAGGCAAGATCAGGGTTGGCAAGGTACAAGGCCAGGCGTCACATAAATGCAACATAGTTCAGGCAGGAACCGACAGCAAGGCCAGAGCTTAAATGCAGCTCCTGAGCCAATGGGTGGAGTGTGCATGGATGGAAATGCACATCCTGGTCCCATCTGAGGTTTCTCACAGCTCTTTCTCATGACCTAGCTGTTTCCAGAGCAGTCTGATCTAACGTTACACAGTTGTGCCACACCATAGCTGTCTGTGAATAGTGGCAGCCAAAGCCTGGGAGATGGAGAAGGGGTTCCAGAGGAGGTTTACAGAAAAATATGGTTACAGGCTAGTCAAGGCAACTAGAGCCTGTGGGCTCACCGAGGGCCCTGATAGCAGCTTAGTTAAAATGTTTTGTAAAAACTTTCTAGCTATTCATTTCCATTTAAAAATGGAGTACGCTTCTCATATTTCTTACTCTCCTTGCTACACCAAATGTTCACGAGCCCGTACACACCAAGTTTCTCATTTTGCTTAAAATGAATCAACAGTTACTTTCTGATTTTAGTACTTTACATTGACTGTTTCACAGTGAATTTCTATTGTTTATTGTTTCACAATGTTTACATTGTGAAAAACATGTTCCATGGTTCTCAGTTCAGTTTCTCTTGATAGACAAGACAGTTCACCAATTTGTTCCAAAAAATGACAATGACATATAATCAAATCTGAATGCAACAAAAAAATCAATTATGGAACTGCATACAATTTCATATAGTCTATGTCAATAAAAGCTATTAAAGAGTAAAAAACTGGCTCTCAGACACAACTATTGAGAGCATCAGCTAAGCATATCATTGATCTAGCAGGAATTGCTGGGCACATTTATTTCTAAAAATCAGTCAATACATCTTTCTACAATAGCTTTATCTGAATGTTTTCTTCAGACTGCATAAGACTGAATATCTGATATACGGAGAGAAATTAAGACATAACTATCTAGGTCAACATTCACTACGTTAAGGGATAAGACTGAATATCTGATATACGGAGAGAAGAGAAATTAAACATATCTAGGTCAACATTCACTACGTTAATGGAACTGCCTTCACTATCTCAATCCTTATTTTGGAAATCCCAAACTTCACATCTTGTGTTACTAAAAACTTGTAGTGAAGGCACTGGGACTGTCTTTCCAGAAACTTTCAATCTGGAAGTGTAGCTGTGTGCCGGTTAAAATTCATTCTAGATGTAGTAAAAGTCAACGGAGCACAGTAGAGAGAGACTATAAGTGATCTAGCTTGATTCCAGATCATTGGACAGTGCCTCAGATTCCATTATGGATGAGAGAACTGTGCGGTCACTTAGCTGTGCTTCCCATCATGTGAATGTCGGTTACATCCATGAACTTCTGATTCCATAATTCAGCTGACCAGACAGTCATTTTACATCTTGACCAGCTAGAAGAAGTTTTCACTTCAAGTCCAGACACTTCTTTACTTTTCAGATCCTTCACTGCAACAATGCACTGGTGCCAAGTGCCCCTCCAGAGTTGCCCAGTGTCAGCATGGTGCTAGCACACAGCACTGTATCTAACAATCCAAGAAACCAGTGGTAGTAAACAGCAATGCTAAGAAAATCCTGATTATTGTTTGTTAAGAGCTTGCAAGCCCACTGTCGTGGTTTAA
>NW_009228715.1:0-1586 GCF_000690835.1 Fulmarus glacialis
GCTGGGCCTGATCCCCTGGTTGTCCCTGTTACTTTATTTTATATAATGCACTATTATCTTTTAGACAAGAGTTGAATTTTACCTGCAACATCAAAGTCCATTTACAAGCTGTCTACAGGCTGAGCTGTTTTTCACCCTAAAGCATAAAAAAGAAGGATTACTATGAAAGGACAAACCTAGTAATAATGATATGCGATATCTACCAAGAAAATGGAAAAAAAGTCTTGAGTTTGAAATGTTTGGCAGAGAATAACAGAAAAGTCTCATGGTCTGGTAGCTATGGAAATGTGTGAACTTGTGTCTGGTGAAAGCACTTAAGACTTATGAATGTGTTCATAAATCACACATAACAATTGTCAACTAAGGAATAATTCTATAGTTCATTTCTCACTCCTGTAATTCAAGAAGAGTACCTAAGAAGCTTGGAGGAAAACATGGAAGTTAATTCAAATATCTGAACAAGTTTGTTCAAAGTCTGTATTTGCAGATGCTAACTCAGGGGTTCATTTTCAATTAAAAGGCGGTGTTCTGTTCTCCTTCCTTGAAGGTACCTGTTTATGTCAGCTCTGAAGAAGTCTGCACCAGATTCTGGCAACCATCAATCCCAAACTCCAAAGTGATGCTTACTTCTCAGTGTTTTACCGAAAAAGATATATTCATTGTCTGGAATTTACTGAGGTTCTTAGACTTAGATGGGATAGCTACTGGAAGAGATTAATGGCACTTTCTGCTTTCCAGACGTATATTCCAGGACAGGGCATATATAAAAATATTTATAGTGTTGAACTTATGTAAAAAACATGTTTTTTCTATGAAAAATGAGTAAGCAAGAAATGTGTCATGATTTTGGTAGTATTAACGACCCATGATGGATACAAGTGGTTTTAAAAATAATGGTACAGCTGACTACAAGAGAAGAGAGTTCATTTCTGCAGAACACAAATAATGTAGATAATTAATTACACTCCAGACTTTCAACTACGGTGTAGTTGTAATTGGATGTTTATTCCCTCTCCTACAGATCACAAATATATATTATATAACATGGCTTTATTTCTTTTCCAGTATTAGGTTCTTTGTTTCAATATTAACCCTGTGCTGTTCTTCAGCTTTCATATCCTTCCTCTAGTCTTCTACCAGTATTACCAAATTCCTTCTCTTTTTTAACTTTTCAGTTTTACATTAAATGTGGAAAATAATCCAAGGATTTTTAACATGCATCACTTTCATTGTCTTAGAGCTATAAATCACAGTCTGGGTGAGATAGAATCATAGGATCATAGAATCATTAAGGTTGGAAAAGACCTCTAAGATCATCAAGTCCAACCGTTAACCCAACACCACCATGCCCACTAAACCATGTCCCTAAGTGCCTCATCTACACGTCTTTTAAATACTTCCAGGGATGGTGACTCCACCACTTCCCAAAAAATGTTCCAAGGCCTGACCACTCTTTCAGTGAAGAAGTTTTTCCTGATGTCCAGTCTAAACCTCCCCTGGTGCAACTTGAGGCCATTTCCTCTCATCCTATGGCTGGTTACTTGCGTTTATTTACCAAGACCAACACCCACCTCGCTACAGCCTCC
>NW_009228716.1:0-13389 GCF_000690835.1 Fulmarus glacialis
CTGGCTCGGGGCGCGGGATTTGCCTTCACACCGAGCTACCGATAAAGAGACGGGTCGTTACGGCCAATAAAACGTGCAGCACGGGGGAAGGGGATGTGCCGTTTAAAGATAGGGCTTATTTTATTTTGATCTCACGGTTCAAGGTTCCTCCGGCAGCCGCAGCCCCGCGCAGTTTGCTCTGCTCAGCTGTGACAGTCTGCAGCAGGTATCAGACAGGAAACTGCTGAAAAACCCCCACGTGTAATTTGGGGTCCTTAAGGAGATTAAAAAGCCGCAATTAGTTGCAATCAGCGAGCAATCGCATGGAACGTGGAACTCAAATAGCGACGCCGACTTTTGGAGAGCCACTCATTAACTTAAAGCGCTGAGATTTTTAAGTATTTAAAGGAGACGGACAAAATTGGTAAAATAGTATCGTTTTCTCTAACTCCTTAAGAGGCTTTTGTGAATTAGTTTATGCACGGTGCTGCTGATGCTTGGTAACCCAATGCACTGCTTGTTAAGAGAATTCAAATAGTAACTTTACAACTGAGTTGCATCTGGTCTTCAAATGAGAAAAATTGATGCTACTCTGGAACCAGTACGTTAATCCATCAGCCCATGCTGGGATCTTCTAACACTTCTAAGTCGTTTTGTAGATACCCATACAAGCTTAGATGAGAACACTTGCCGTATGTGTTTGTAGGAGAAGTATTCTCATGTCTCTCTTCCTCCTTTTCTATCTCTAGATGTGTAAAACAAAGACTCACTGAGGTACTATGAACCTTACCTGCTGCCCATTGCTACTACAAGTTGCACAAATAGGATTTACTATTATGAACATGAAATCAGTACCTGGGGCTTGCAGACAGGACTTTACTGCAAGCTGTATGAACACATAGAAGAAACACGTTTCCTGTCCCAGACTGCTGTGGCATATGATGAGAGTTGATACCTATCCAGCACACAAAATTTTAGTGCATCTGTTAATCTACTAACAATTAAAAGTGCATATTGTCATTCATTCTGCACCTGCTTTTCAAGCCAACAGTTCTAATTTTTCAGAGACAGCGTTGCTGAAGTGGTGTTTGAGTGGTGGTCTCAATCGGTGGCTCATGATCTAGCCGGGAAGTGACTGCCACTATGGGTAGATTGCAGGAGCAAGGATGTGATTTATCATAGTTGAACTGTTCTCTATGGGCCAGCAAAGATCCTAAGGAATTTGCAGGTGAAGAGAACGGTGACCTGACATACCTGGTCAGGTGGCATGTTCCATCTGAGAGAAATTCTCAGGTTTTCTAAAAAAACCCAGCACACAAGCTGGCATCTTTCCCCAAATTTTAACTCCCATGGTTATGAATCAAAACTTGACAATACATTTCAGGTGTGGGACAAACACCTACACATGCAGAGCTGTGGAGCTCCGGGTGTATGAGGGGGAAGCTGTTCGCCATACCCACATGGTTCTAGCTTCAGGATTATCACCAAGGGACATCACTGCCACAACACAGACTTACTGTGACATCCTGATGTATGGCTGGACTCCTGCTTGTGGGAGAAGAGGGAGGAAAGAGCTGAAAAGATCCCTGCCGCCGCACCGGGAGGAAGGGGGAGGTCCTCTTTGATTTCCTCATTAGGAAGAAGTGAGGCTTCTGTGGAAAGGAAAGAGTCCTTGTCACTGGGAGTGAGGCCCCCCAGATATCTTGTGCAGGAGGATAGGTACTGGGAAGACTTTAATATACGGCAAGGGCAGAAAAGAAAGACAATTAGAAACATTAGCCCAGCAGAGAGAGATAAAAGACTTAGGTGGGATTCGTTTTACCTAACTTTAGCTATCTGAGATTATGCAAAACACACCTAGCTTTCACAGTTAGGTAAGGTAAATCCTGCCCTAAAGCTTACCCGAGTGGAATAGGGTTGCAGTGAAAGGGATCTGAAGAAAAAAGAGTTATGTTTAGATTGACAGATGAGAAAAATGACCTTTAATAGCTCCTTTTTCCCTTTTAGCTTTGGTTAGAGCAAAAAGAGAAGAATATGGTTTCCAAAGAAAGCTCCTTGCCTTACACAGACAAGTGATAATTTACAGACGTCTGCTCTCAGCACCGAAGGCAATACGTGGTGCAAATGGAGTGTCGTGCGCTTTGTGTGAGAGGAGTCGACTCTTCTGTGGCCTTGTTCAAGTCTACAGCATCGTCTCAGAGAACTGAAAAGCAGGCAAATTGACAACATCAACGATGTTGCTACAGACATTTATATAATGAACAGATATGCAAAAAACAGCTACAGCCTTAATTTTGTTTTTGACACTCTGCCTCAACACCACACATCCTCTCTGCAGCACACTCTATATAGCGAGACAGCCCTGAGCGCACACACGTTCTGCTCTCACACAGCCTGGTGTTCAACAAGAGCCAAACCACAAGAGTTGTGACTAACAGATGTGACCTTTTATTGGTTTGCTTTATAATGCGCTTGATGATGGGATGAATCCACAACATATCGCTTTGCTTTGGCTGTGTGATCCAACAGGTCTTCAGCATCATCTGCTTCCCAGAAATGAGTTCTGGGAAAAGACCCACAGTGTGGTCTATGAGGAGGGCAATGAGGAGGGTCATCATGTCTGAAGAGCATTCCTAATTCTGGCACTCATTTTCAAAGAGCTGAGGGTTGCAGCTGAACCAGGTTAAGAGGTCACCATCCTTCGGTTTATTCTTATCCTATCCACCAAAGATCTACATGTATTTGCTCCAGCTGTCCAATGAAAGAATGAGAGAGAGAGAGAGCGGGCGCACAAGCAAGTGAGAAAAAATTGACTTCACCTAAAGTGGATGATTTTGACAGCAAAGGATTAGGCAGTAGCTACACTTGAAGTTACCTTGCAGATTCTAGCAAGGAGTGTGGGGCAGATGGCTGGGGGTAAGCTGGGAGCAGCAACCTCCTATCCTAGCTCAGACGGTGAGGACAAGTCTGGCAGTCCTCAGTGACATTGCGCAAATTATTTAACAATGCGGTTCACCTTTCTCTTGGGGCTGTAGTGAGAAAATTCCATGTATCAGTGATGCTATGAAGCTTAAACAACTCCTGCAAAGAGAACAAAAAAACTTAATTTTTTCTTTAGTTTTCTTTCAATATTCATTTTTATGGTTTCAGGCTTGGGGAGGGGAGGGGAAGGGAGGGAAACACTTCCAAGCTGTGGGGTTGAGGGTACATTATTCTATTAATTTTACAAGTCAAAGCTCTGGCACAAATGATATTCAGGAAACAAAATGTAATTCCACAGGGAAAAATGCAGCTATACTACATCTGGTGAAAAATAATTCAAATCACAGCTATTCATTGGGAGGAAGGATTCTCAGAAGCTGTAACGCTGAAGACCTAAAATAGCAGGAGAGCAGACAGTAAATTAGACATGCCTGTAATTTGAGATGACAGGAGGGGAAAAAAAAACAGAAGTAAGAAAACAATGGGACAGTAGAGTTCATAAACAGAAACCTGTAACAAAGGCCTCTGTTAGTGGTATTGTAGTGTAAAGCCCCTAGAATACTGCATTCAGTCCTGAACATCTTCTTGTCAAAAAGACATCAGCAAACATAAAGGAATTATTTTTTAAAAATGTAGAAGTGATGAGGATTGACTTAGAGACGCTGTCATATGAGTTGAAAGAGCTAAATGCAGCTGTGCACAGCGTGCAGGACACAAAGCTACAAAAAGGAGGCACCGTGGGAGAACAACTATTCAGGTTTGCAGAAGTGAGAGCGTTGTTATTGTGAGGAAGGAGAAACTAGGATGAAATGAGGCAAAAAGATTAGGATGAGTACTGTTACAATGGCTTGGCTGTAAGATCCACTGCCTGGTGGAGCAGTTGCTCCGGAAGACTTCTTCTTGCGGTATTTTAAATAAGCACAACGCTAGTGTTTATCCCTTGGCCTACCAAGCACAGTGGGCTAGTTGATCTTTTACAGAGGAATTTTCCATTTCTAATTTCTGTGTTTGTAAAGCTTCCTCCTCTGTAGAGCATGGTTTGTCACGTCAGTGGCAAACCTCCGAGGAGAAGACAAACAAACTAGCCCACAGGGAGAGAAGATCTAAAGGAAAAGAAGAACTAAAGCATGTTTGTGTGTGATACTTAACAGTCATACCACAAATCATAGCCAGGCAAGGGCAGTGGCAACCAGTCTTCCTTATATTGACCTCTGCTAGAAACCATAATATAAATTTCCAAAGGACACAAGCAGGCAGAACAGACCCTTCTTTCCACCCTCCTGCTTTAATTCTTCCCATTCCACTCCTGACTTCGTTTGTCTCTCCAGCATCTCCATCCGCTCCATCTCCCTCTTGCCTTTCATCCCCAAGGTCAGTAAACTGAATGTTTAAATTCATTACTTGGATTCCTATAAGTCCATCCTAAACCCTCTCCAATCTAGTTTCTATACCTTAGGCATCAGAGTGGCATGTCACATTTTCTAAACAGCACGTTTCAGTCAATCCTCAGAGCAGTTCCCATCTTCTCTGACGTGTCAGCCATTTTTGAAACACCCGTCCGTCCTTTTGCCTTTTGTTTTCCCCGATGGTCCTCTTGTCGTTTCTTCTACCTTCTTAATTGCTTCATCATTGTACCCTCCTTCAGCTTCCTAATGGAGGCCTTTTTCTTTTGGTCACTTTTCTTCTCCTTCATCTTGTCTGCAGGTAATTTCACATACACAAAACCAGTTTAACTACCAGTGCATGCTTGTACTCTCTACTCCAGCCCTCTCTCTTCCTTTTCCAGTTTACTATACTATAGTAAAAATGCCCCCCCTTCCCCACCCCACACCTATAAACATTTATTTGGGCATCGGTTTTAACTGAGACCTTTCTTTCTCTAGGTCCTCATATTCAGGCAATACCTAATTTTTGTAGATACTTTCTGTGTGTCTTCTTTCAAATAATGTCCTTACTTATCCACAGAGCAATATATCTCAGCCTGACTTCAGTCACTTCATATCAAAACTACTGTGATATCTTTTCCTCCAGCTTTCAAAAATATAATCTTCGCTCATATCTATGCAGAATAGTGCTACAAATGTCATTGCTCACACCTCTCATGTTGAAAGCAATACCTTTTACTTTCCATCCCTCTCTTGGCCCGTCCTTCTCTACCTATCACCACAGCTCTCAGCCTGTCTTCGTGTTACTGCAGTTTCTCACATCGTAGTTTTGCCAAAATTAGCTGTGATTGCCACTGAAAGAGGCCATCTCACACTCACCCTGGCTTTGGCCATTAGCTCTGCCCAGCACTGTCCCTCCCTTGTGCCACCAAACATCTATTTGACTGCACAGTGAATTGGATCAGGAAGATGAACTGGGTTACAAAAATGACACTGCCCTCGCTCCCCGCGGGGAGCTTGACCTGACTCTGTTCTGTTGACGGCATTGGAAAAAGGCAGCTGGTATCACACAGTGATACCAGCCTAAGGGCCCAGGAGAACCTCGGTGTGCGCCCTTAGCGTGAGGAAAGCCCGGAAAGCAGCACTGCGAGCTTCTCTGCCGTGCGCGCTGCCTTGTTGTGAGCCTGCTCCATGGGGCTCACCTTCAGGTCGCTTAGGATCTGCAGGCTGTGCCAGTAAAGAGGTCACCGCAGCAGGTAATTTTGGCAAGGTGACCAACGGCTCAGCTACCAGCTGCAGAGAAGTCTGATATTTCACGTACCAGCTCTCTGCTGGCAACAACTTCGGGTTACATTGTCTTTCAAAGCCGCACACACAAAAGAGTATGCACGTGGTGCAAGACATCTTTCTCATGGCAAAAAGTGAATCACTAGGTGTTAGATGACTCTTATTGGTGAATGGATGCCAAATCACGCTGTTCTAATTACAGGAGGTTTCTAAGGTGCCTTTCTTTATTCATCCCTGATTTGCTGTGATTCATCTGTTGGTTTTCAGTCTGTCTTTTTTTCACTTCCTACACCTCACTTGCTGACCATGCTATGCTCTGCGGGACAGAAGCACTCCGACGCGGTGAAAGCCACTACCGGGGGTAGAGCTCTCTTCGTGAGAAAAAACAGACTTTCCTCCTTAAAACACCTAAATGCATTCAGCACCGTCACTTTGGTGTAGCTGTCAGAGCCAGCTGAAGTCAACGAGTCTGTGTGGACGCAGCAGAAGGACACCTCCTGAGCTGACTGGCACAAGAAACGGTTTACTCAGGGGCCAAGAAGAAATCGTGTGTCGCACCACAAGTGATCGCAGTGGTTCTGCCTCTATTTATATTCAGAAAGAATGCGAGAGAGACTTGAACCCTCCGGGCCATCCCACAGCTGGTGGGATGATGAGCAGACATGCCTTTTCCCCTCGGAGCAGGTTTCTCATTTGTTGCCTTGTGGCATATGCCGCTGATTTGGCGCAGTGACTGACAACTCAGCCTCCCCTCCTGGGGGTGACCCTGCCCTCCTTGATAAAGGGAGGAACGACAGAATGCAGCCAGGTGCCATAGTCTGAATTTACGGGTTTACAGCTCGGTGCTTATTTACTCGTCCGTTCTTGACTTCTGCTGTAAATGCCAGGTCATTTCTTCCAGATGTAGCAGTGCTGAGGTTGAGCCAAACTGGAAGATGCCTTTAGTAGCTAAAGGATCTTATTTTGCCTGTCCAGGAATGGGGTTGTGCTATGGGGGAGAAGGCTGGAGGGCGTCAGGGGGGAGAAGAAAACCCTTGGCCATTCAGAGTTTATCTACACAAAGAAAGGGACTGGCAGAATTAGAGAGTTATAACTCCGTAACTATATCCTTCTTTCTTGATCAGTTAAACTCCTTGAATAGATGCTTTCATCTGGCATAGGAGTATCAGTGACTTCTGGCATAGAAGTGATGTACACAGTGAGGCTATACTGTACGATTAAACTAGGGAGGCTGAGAAGGCTTGGTGGACAAATGGGGGCATTTGAAAGGTGGGCTGCATTTGAATATACAGAGTAAGAGTAAGATGGAAATACCCAGAATATGCACGCCTTGCGGTAGTTATATGGATGGTAAAGTGAAGGACAGCTTCATGGAGTATTCCTCCATGTTATCAGATGCCTCTGATCCCAAATTATCTATTGCTATCAGAGGGAGCCTTTGTACCACAAAGGCACCATAAAGCGGGAGGAAGGATATAAGATGCTGAAAGTGCTGCTTAAATGAAGGTGCAGACTCTGTATCAATCTTCTGCATAGGATGAGTCTTTGCAAGCCAGTAGGGCCTGTGCACTTGTGGAATTCAGCTTGTGATTGCCAGAATAAATGTATTTAACTGGAGAATCCCATATGCATGTGTTCGTATTGCTTACGAGCAATACTGTATGGCGGCCAAATGGCTGTGTGTGCAGACACGCTGTCCTCCAGAGAGCTAACACGGGTGTTTGAACACCAACTGTGGAATCTGTGTCTAGGGCTCTCCGTTTGTGTGGAAGAGAGTCATATCCTAACCGCACCAATATGAAGCTGGGCAAATCGGTTTGACACATCTCCAGTTCTCAGAATTTTTCTCGGTCTCTCAGGTTTTTGATTTATTTTCAAAAACTCTCCACAGAGACTGTTCTTTATGTGGAATTTACCCTTCTGCCAGGCAAGACTGGAATTTCAGCCATTCATAAAGGAAATCCAAGATTTTGTGTGTGTGTATAGTGCCAACTCACTAAAATAGACACACGGCCAACACTTGGTCTTTGTAACCAAAAAAATACATCAAATAGAACAGCCTGCCTCTTTTCCTTCCCTCCCTCTCTCCCTCCCTCCCTTCCCCACCGTTTTCATACCTTGCTGAAACATGTGAAATCAAAACGGCAAAAACATTCCAAGTAAACAGTAATTTACTCGGGATTATTACTCACTGGATCCATGCGCACCATGCCCAGGGCAGGCGTCCACTCTCCCATCCTCCCTCTGCAACAGAAAGTGCATCTGCTAGGTCATGGCTAAGGAAAGGCACGCTCCTGAACTGTGGAAAAAAATAGCTTTAATGAGACCTCAGTAAAGCAATGCCTGGGCTACCACTGCATTACATCACGGGCCAGGGGGTCTACCAAAGGAGGCACACATATGCAAAGAACAACAGACTGGGGGGTTCATTGCAGCTGGGGAACGTGTCTTGTGAAGGGCCTCTGTTAGGCTGCACCTCGCGCGTGGGGTTGCTCAACGGGAGGGGTGATGTTCAGGGCTAGGCAGGGGATTTTGGAAGTGAGAGGCAAAAGCAAGGGCAGGTACGTGTTGTCTGACAGATCCATTTTCACCACAAATGATCAACCTGTTT
The DNA here is from genome assembly GCF_000690835.1 of Fulmarus glacialis. Taxonomy (NCBI): domain Eukaryota; kingdom Metazoa; phylum Chordata; class Aves; order Procellariiformes; family Procellariidae; genus Fulmarus; species Fulmarus glacialis. Next base: position 8,245 of record NW_009228716.1, read on the forward strand.
AAAAATGAGTAGTTCTGCCACTGAGAGACACTTAGAATCATAGAATCATAGAATCATTAAGGTTGGAAAAGACCTTTAAGATCATCGAGTCCAACCGTCAACCCAACACCACCATGCCCACTAAACCATGTCCCTAAGCGTCTCATCTACACGTCTTTTAAATACCTCCAGGGGTGGTGACTCCACCACTTCCCTGGGCAGCCTGTTCCAAGGCCTGACCACTCTTTCAGTAAAGAAGTTTTTCCTAATGTCCAGTCTAAGCCTCCCCTGGCACAACTTGAGGCCATTTCCTCTCGTCGCTGGTTACTTGGCAGAAGAGACCGACCCCCACCTCGCTACAACCTCCTTTCAGGTAGTTGTAGAGCGCGATGAGGTCTCCCCTCAGCCTCCTCTTCTCCAGGCTAAACAGCCCCAGTTCCCTCAGCCGCTCCTCGTAAGACTTGCTTAGTCTAATTGTACAATTGTTACAAGCAACTGGAAATAGGGAACCTGGCTGATTGCATAAATCTCAGCTCAGGCAGGCTAGCAGGGACCCCAGCCAGCTTGCGTGTCGTTACAAGGCAATGTAACACATTAATGGCCAGAATGGGTCCCTTTAGCTCAGTTTTCTGTCTCCAACAGTAGCCAAAAGTAGATGCCTTAGATGCACCATAGGAACAGGAAAAGCGTATGGAAAGATGACTTCTCTCAGTCATCTCCACCGCTATTTTTACCTGTATTAGCTAAGTTAAAGCTAGCAAGAGGTGCTCCCTGCACTTCAATCACTCCTTCTCTACAATTGCAGATGTTTGAATTTATTTTCACATCTATGTTTTGCAAAGTCTGCAAAGGGCGTATGTCTTGCTGGGGAAAACTCCACGGCACAAGGATGGCACAGGTTCCTGGGAGGAGGCAAAGAGAAATAACTGGATTAACACGAGTGAAGCTATGTGGCTGCCAAATATGTAGCCACAGCCTGAACTGCAAAGTCAATGAAGTCAATTCTAACTAGCTGTAACCTGATTCCCTATTGTCCCCTTCTCTACACACAGCGGTCATAAAATTAACCAAAAAAAAGTCTTCCTCTGTTATAAATATGTAAGTTTAAGCAATGAAATCTCCTGTCACCTCCATTACCCTTTAAAAAGACATTTTGATGACATAAAGGTATTTTTTTCATCTGGTGAAAGTTGCGGCATGCAGCAGTGCTCAGGGGAATGACAGTCCGTATGCAGAGGATACAGACTGCCTGCACCTACCTTCCTGCATGAGCCTGGCAGCAGGGAAAAGAGGGCAGAAAGAACCAAGATTAGCAGCTGACCCGGGAAGATGTGGATTCTTGTAGCTGCAATGCGTTATTACCACTACAATGAGCTTCCAGTGTGTACTCTACACATACAGATTGGTATGCAAGGAGATGGGCTGTCTGAATAAATAAACAGAAAAGGCCAGGGTCCAGGTCTGACTGAACAATAGACTGGGGAGAATGCGAGCCTCCTCTTTAGCTGGATTTCCCTCCAGGAAACCCAACTCGTAATAAAATCCTCCTGTATCCTGTGCCCTAGTCTGGGGGTGTTGACTCGGTTCCAGCTAATCATGGAGATCGTATTTGCAGAAGGAGGTGAGTGCAGGCTGCTGGATGCAACTAAGAAAGTATTCTGGAAGAAATCTCCCTGCTTTAGATGGGAGGAGAGTTGGCCTCAGCATTTTGAGAGAGGTTCACCTGTTCAAGTCCCCCCAAATGTTTGACTGCTTGTTTAATCAAGTTGCTGGCCAGGCGTCAGACCTAAAAAATTCAAAACTCCTCTCCTGCCTCCTCATCTTGAAAAATGGGAATGGTTGTCCAAACACAGTGATTCTCATGACTCCAGCAGAAGGAGATTTTTAGACTCTGAGGCTCCCACTTCCAGATGCCTGGGGTTTGAACTGCGCAGTATTTGAGGCTTACCTGTTTGGACCAGTGAGTCTTCTGAACATGAAGCTTCTCTTCAAGGAGAAGAAAACTAAGGCATCCGTTTTTCAAACTGTGGCTTTAAGCTGACCAAGAGAAAGAGAGGGACAGGAATTTTCTAACTGAGAATCAATATCCAAGCCCAAACCTGGGCTGTAAGAAAAGCGATTCTCAACCTTTTGTAATTAACAAGCCAAATAGTTTTTGGGGCAAAAAGAAAGAAAAATTGGGGAATCTCTGGAACATTTCATATACTACTAATGTTTGACAATTAGGAGCTCAATAAATAAAGCACCTGACATCTAGTTAATAAAATGCTGTGATTTTAGAAAAAATAAATTACATGTTATAATCACAGCCATTTTAACCGGAGTACTGATACTGCTTGCTGGCTTCCAACAGTCAGAAGTCAGCAAGTATTCCATTGCCTGTACTCTTACATTTCATGGATCGATAGTGGTTCATAGTTCACAGATGGATTGAATTGATGGACACTGTTTTGGAGCTTGTGATAACAGTCTTGAAAATCAAGGCAGTTAGGATCTCTGTGTGCATTAGTGTTTTCAATGTCACTTCAGAAAGAGCTTTTTTAATATGGTGCATATTCATATCTGAAACTGGTTAGGTGATTATACTTGCCTTTTCAAAACCAAGGTAGAGCCTTTTTTTGGCAAAGAAATGAGATATTTTCACCTCTTTTAGCAGGATTTGGAAGTAGACTATTCCTATTTTTACATTTCCTGTTCCAGGAAGGAAAGAGGGTTTTTTAGTATTTTTTTTTTACTACAGACTTTTCTTTCCTAGCTGAATCAAATCCGAATCAGTGGTGATACTGAAAGAGTTATGCTTCCTGTTTGCTTCTGCTTAAGAAAAAAGTTCTAGTATGAACTGTTAGAAATGCAGCATATTTTTCTGTAACTAATTTCTGTAAATAAAATCTAACATATTTTTCTGTAATTAATATTGCACTTTCTCCAAACACTGTTTAAATGTTTACTTACCAGTGTAAGTCCTTACATTAACCAGTATCTCAAATGCCTTTCCTTTTAGAAATGCAGACAGGAAAAATATCAAGGATGCTGTGAGTACTCTTTTTGCTCTACTGTAGAAACCATTTTTCTCTAGGACTTCTGCCCCTGCCTCAGTTTACTGAGTTAGAGCATTTCCAGTCTCTATTTCCCAATGAAATGTAGCTGGGAGGATCTTAAGTACTTAAAAAATCACACTGAAACTTATCAAAAAAGCAGAGAGAAATGCTAGTCCAAATCCAATTTGGGTTGCAATGTGTTGATTTTTACCTGGGACATGGGATTCTTTATGCAATTCCCCTTTTTTCCCCCTCTTCCTATAGTAATATTGTAATTTTGTGTGCTGACTCAGCTGACACGTTCCACTATAGAAGTGGCTGCATTTTCGGCAACAATTGAAATGTTTACCGGTTATATAAGTTGTGAAATATTTTAGAAGCTGTAGAATAAAGTAACATCTTTTCCTCACCGTTATCAGTACGTTTACAGCAATGACATGTCACTTGCAGTGATACTGTGACCATTCACTGATGATCGTAGTCTATGGAGGAGCAAAAATTTCACTCAGTCCTTTTCATCTAGGGGGAAGATGACAGAAAAAATGAGGAGCCTGATTTTCAATAGGTCCTCTCAACTCCTCTTAAAAATTAAGTAAGGTTACATCTGCATGGTAAGGTCACATCTGCATGGTAAGGTCAAGTAGACCAAGACTCTGTAGAGCAGATGTTCTACACACGCAGTTGATGCTGAGGATCTGACATGCACACTATGCATATTCCATTTTTTTTCCATTCAAACCACCTTCATTTGGGTCCCCTGGACTGAACGCCTATTGAGGTCTGAGCACGTTAGCTGCACTTCTGGAGAATGTTTTCCAGTTTAATTTCACTCAACAGAATCTAGTCCCTGCGCTCCAGAATCAGCCCCTGATGCAAAATGAAACACAGGCAACAGAGATGATCGGGAGATTTGCATCAAAAATACACTTCTGCTCTGAACTAAAACACTCGTGGAGACACATCATAAGTATTGCTGGCAGGACTGCTGAATGGTTATACCCTATCCCACATTTACCTTACTTCACTGCAAATTACAACCACAATGCAGAGAAAAGGCATAACAAACACGCGGTTCTGCTGTTTCCAGATTGGTATATGAGGTCCTACTTTTAGGCACATCTCCTGAGGGATAAAGTAACTATACTTGTCTAAACTATAACAGTTTGTATCCGAAGATAAGAGAATTCATTCTGCTTCATTTCCAGACACGCTGATTCAGAGTAGTTGGTGACAGGAAGCCACCTTACACCAAAAACCTGCATTTGTGTTGATTTAAGCAGTATTTTTACTGGTGGAAGCAATTTTTCTTTAAAGTAGTGCTTCAGCTCCATGGCGTTTGTGTCACTGCATAATGAAGTTGCATAACGTTACATCACCGTGTATTGGCAAGATATGGCAACATGAGGATTCAGGCAGCAACGCTCCCATGGAGCATCGGCATGAAGAGTTACAGGCCAAAGTAGAGAATTCTTTAAGGCGTGGTTTACACCACGGTATTTACATTGCCTTTTGTAATCACAGCTTTGTATGGTATGTGGATACGCTGAAACTATAAAGTCAGCCACCGATGTCCAGCCTTTCTGTTGCATGCATAAATTCCCTTCCTGAGCTGACACAAATCCTCAGCAAACCGACAGTTGCCAGAGGAACACTCTACCAATAAAACCATGTCTGCAGTTGTCTTCCCTGAGCTCCTGTTCCCCGGGTAGTGGCTCTTCTGCTGAGACGATCTGTTACAGTGAGGATGCACAGCCTGGGTAAAAGCAACCTGGTACCCCAGTGACAGGGCAACATCGGAATGACTGCCTAGGGTTGATGTTAGACTCGCGGTCATTGGGTTTCCCCTTCAACGAAGGTAATTTTATAACCATGTCAGAAGAAGATGTTTTTAACAGAGAAATACTGGGGAGCCTGGTTTAAACAACAGCTATCAAAAAAAACCAAAACAAAACAAATTCTAGGTTCAGCCACATCATTTTTTTAAGGCTGTGGCACTCCTCAGTAGCCCTTTGATTCAGTCTCTGGTACCATGAGGCACCACGCATCAGTTGATGCTGATCTGTGGCATTGTACAATGCTGTCATTGTGGGGACAAGGAATGAAGTCGGATTGTTTGCCGGATGTACCA
>NW_009228716.1:13415-15664 GCF_000690835.1 Fulmarus glacialis
TTTAGGTGCTCTCCTCGGCATGGCAAAAGATTCAGATAACACTGCAAACTACACATCTTGGGTGCCAGGATTAAATACAGCATGTCCTAAGAGGCTGGGCTTTTTGCAAGCTCCATTCTGCAGTTTACTGAAAGGAAAAGACCATAAATCACCATAGCCATATAATGTTCCGAATTAAAAAACAAAATCAATTAAATTAAATTAAGTGCTCTCCTCGGCATGGCAAAAGATTCAGATAACACTGCAAACTACACATCTTGGGTGCCAGGATTAAATACAGCATGTCCTAAGAGGCTGGGCTTTTTGCAAGCTCCATTCTGCAGTTTACTGAAAGGAAAAGACCATAAATCACCATAGCCATATAATGTTCCGAATTAAAAAACAAAATCAATTAAATTAAATTAATAAGAACCAATGGGGTATTTGCTATATAAACACAAGAACTTTATGCTTTCAGAAGTAAGCGACCGATGCAGAGTACATCTGGTCCTCCGAACCAGACCTGCCAAACCTCACGTGCCGAGCACGAGCCACAGGCTGACGGCCCCTCCGGCCACGCCACAGCTTGGTTCCCCCCTCGCGCGCTCACAGTGTCACAGCCGCCGCTCTGCATCCCTTGCAGAGCTGCTGGGCCCAGCATGGCACGGCTCTGCGGCCCAGGACACTGCTGCCTGCAGCACCGCGGAAGGACATAGGGAAAACATTTTTGTTTGGTTTCAACTCCATACAGCACCTCTCTCACGCTTACCGCTCCGTGCCTGTTGCCCTTACAGAGTTAGGGTCCCCGCAGCTCTGAAAATACGCTTCTGCTTTTATCTTGGTGTACCTCGTTCCCAGTCTGTTCCGTTTCTTAATTAGGAGGGAACTTCTGCTGACTCTTGTGGGAGAATAGCAACACGGACATCAAAGGCTATCAGAGACTGAAGCGAAATGAAATATTTAAGCTTTTGCCAAATCTGGCTTTGGGCTTTCTTAGCGAAAGTATAGTTCTCCTGAGCCTCGTGGGCTCAAGAAAAAGAAACCTTGGCTATCATATCAAACACAAAACCAAAATGCGTAGGCAGTGGAGGCAGGGATACACATCCTGGGGAGATTATAGGGGTATGGCCCAGGAGTGCAGGGCCTTGGCTAGGGACATAAAAAATAACAAGAAGGGTTTCTTCAGGTACATAGAACAACAAAGGAATATGAAAGAAACTGTACCTCCCTGATGAGCAGAACGGGAGACCTGGCTACAACCAACATGGAGAAGGCTGAGGTACTCAACAACTTTTGGCCTTGGTCTTCACCGGCATGCGCTCTAGCCATGCTGCCCACCTCACAGAATCCAAAGGCAGAGACTGGGAGAATGAAGTACCACCCACCATAGGAGAAGATCAGGTTGGAGACCATCTAAGGAACCTGAATGTGCACAAGTCCATGGGACCTGATGAGATGCAACCAAGAGTCCTGAGGGAACTGGCAGATGAAGTTGCTAAGCCACTATCCATCATATTTGAAAAGTCATGGCAGACTGGTGAAGTTCCCAGTGACTGGAGAAAGAGAAACATAACTCCCATTTTTAAAAAGGGAAAAAAGGGAAGACCCAGGGAACTACAGGCCGTTCAGTCTCACCTCTGTGCCCAGCAAGATCATGGAGCAGATCCTCCTGGAAACTATACTAAGGCACATGGAAAACAGAGAAGTGATTGGTGACAGCCAACATGGTTTCACTAAGGGCAAATCATGCCTGACAAATTTGGTGGCCTTCTACAACAGGGTTACAGCGTTGGTGGATAAGGGAAGAGCAACTGATGTCATCTACTTGTACTTGTGCAAAGCATTTGATACTGTTCCACACAACATCTGTGTCTCTAAAATGGAAAGACATGGATTTGATGGGTGGACCCCTCGGTGGATAAGGAATTGGCTGGATGGTCACACTCAAAAGAGTTGCGGTCAACAGCTCGATGTCTGGGTGGAGACCAGTGATGAGTGGTGTCCCTCGGGGGTCCGTATTGGGACCAGTATTATGGGGGGACATGGAAAGTGGGATTGAGTGCACCCTCAGCAAGTTTGCGGATGACACCAAGCTGAGTGGTGTGGTTGATACTCTAGAGGCAAGGGATGCCATCCAGAGGGACCTGGACAGGCTAGAGAGGTGGGCCGTGAGTGCCATCAGGAAAGTGGATTCTTGTTTCTCCTGGCTGATGGGAGAACCAGAGAGAGGCAAACCAACCCCAGGGACACACGGTGAATTTCCAGCTCCT
>NW_009228716.1:15823-27494 GCF_000690835.1 Fulmarus glacialis
GAAGCGTGGCCAGCAGGTCGAGGGAGGTGATTCTGCCCCTCTACTCCGCTCTGGTGAGACCCCACCTGCTGTGTTCAGCTCTGTGGCCCCCATCATAAGAAAGACACGGACCTGTTAGAACGGGTCCAGAGGAGGGCCGTGAAGATGCTCAGGGGGCTGGAGCACCTCCCCTGTGAGGACAGGCTGAGAGAGTTGGGGTTGTTTAGCCTGGAGAAGAGGAGGCTCCGGGGAGACCTTATAGCGGCCTTCCAGTACTTAAAGGGGGCCTATAGGAAAGATGGGGTGGGGCTCTTTGTCAGGGAGTGAAGTGATAAGATTAGGGGTAACGGTTTAAGTGAAAGAGGGTAGATTTAGGTTAGATATTAGAAAGAAATTCTTTACTGTGAGGGTGGTGCGACACTGGAAAAGGTTTCCCAGAGAAGTTGTGGATGCCCCATCATTGGAAGTGTTCAAGGCCAGGTTGGATGGGGCTTTGAGCAACCTGATCTAGTGGAAAGTGTCCTTGACCATGGCAGGGGGGGTCGAACTAGATGATCTTTAAGGTCCCTTCCAACACAAAACACTCTATAATTTATGATTTTTCTGCCTGCTACTAGGGTCCTGCATGGCCGAGGGCAAGTCAGCAGAGGTATTTTGTCTTGGCCACCCTATCCGTGGTCCCACACCCCTGTCCTGCGCTGCGAAGGCCAGTTCACACTCGTTCCTCATGCTGCGCTCGCCCAGGCACTGACCAGCTGGCACCCGGGCACACTCACCCTGTATATATGTTCAAATATATGTATGAACACTGCTGGTGGGTCGTTCTGTTCGGCGCTTCCTGCTGCAACAGTGCTTTGCCGTAACTCCCAGCCCGTTTCTGACTGAAATAGTCCCAATGCTGGCAAAAGAAATGCAAGTTTCAGGGCTCCACTGGTTTCAAATGAAGCTCGTTATGTTTTCATCCGAACCACTCCTTTGGGAATGGGAACTGTGAGATACAATGAATGCCCATACAATGGTTACAGGTATTTCTTCTAGAGAAAGTTGGTATTAATTTCTGTTAAACACGCGGCATTTACTATGTAATAGATGACATGCACTGGGGATGAAGACTCGTTCCATGTATCTTGCATAATCCGCTCAAAGAGCTTTCCTTAAAAGAAAGATAATGGGTTTGTACTATTTTGTATTGCATTCTTATTCTATTGGTAAGAGGCCAGCAGAGAGCTAAGGATTCCATTTGTTTGTGGCATAATGTTTCACACAAACATAATCTGAATTCTTAACATAATTAGATAATTTCTGCTGTTCTGAGTGAATAGAAATGCAAGCATAAAATTAAGCAGCTCTCAGCAAACAATGCGCTCTTCGTTTATGATAGGCGTCAAGTAAGGAAATTGCTCTATTCCCCCTTTAGAAAGGCCTAAATCTATGTGAGGGTGATGGCCGTCTCAGGCCAGGTTCTTTAGTACTGACACAGTCAGAGGAGCCCTCATCAGAGCCCTTATTCCCTGTGTGCGCTTGCAAACACACGCGCACGCACACACGCACGCACGCAGAGGCTGTCGACACAACTGGCCGGCCACGGCAGGTTCAAGACACTGAATGACACCTCTTGCCTCCGAATAATTTGAGATAGTAATTTCCACAACAGAGCAGAGCAGTAGTCCACAGCATTCGTCGCCTGACACACCCCGGTCACTAATATCGGATATTTTACAAAACTCTGCAGAAGACAGTGAAGTATAGGCTGCCAACAGGAAGCTTTTTTGAGAGGCTGGCTGAAATTATAGATGCACAAACACAGCTGCATCTGTGCTATTTCTAAAAGGCCAGAGGCGAAGCATCTAATATACATTTATATAGATATGAAACACCCTTCTGGGGATTTACTACTTACACCTGAGGAAGTGAACAGTGGCAACAGCAGATAAATAATGAAAAATCAATTATGTTTTAAAGAGCCTTTTAATTTTAATAGTCCATGGTGATGTAAATAATACAGGGAAGGACATTTTTAAAGCATTTATCTTGACATTTACCCTTATGATGCCCCGGTAATTTAAGCATGTGGTTGTGATTAGGTAGAGCTTTAGCAGAAGAAAGAGGGATATAATTTATATTCCAGTTTCTTAGTTTTTACAATTCTGCTCTTGTTTTGAGGCATTACTAGAGGCTTTTCTGAGTGTATGGGGTATACTTCATCTTTTCTGAGATTTAAGACACCCAAAACAATCAGAGGAAGAAACTGCTTTTTGATTGTTTTCTGTTGCAATTATATGCGTGATCACGGCATTGTTGAAATAAATTGAGGCTTTATGATTTTATTACTGTTTCTTAGCACTTAAACCTGGTCTTCTTTGAACTAGCCAGCATATTAACCCAGAATGAAAAGACAATCCTAGCTAGTAAGGCAGAAATAAGCCCTTCATCATTGTCATTTCAAACCAATAAAAGGCAGCAACTGCAACAAAAGGGGCCTGAATGACTCCAGCATTTCCTTGATAATGGGATATGAACCCTTTTGCTTACTGAGATGTAATTTAAACTAATGGTGACTGTTCCCTCACCTATTCTCATACAAAACAAGCTGATGGGGTTCTTGTTGCGGTTCTGGGTCACAGTCACAACGTCACAGCTGTCCTTACCTCCCAGTTCTGCAGGCAGCCTGAGCTGCAGGACCAGCGACACAAGGTGAACATGGACGTGCCGTTTATTGAAATACATAAGCGCCTGAGGCCAGCTTGATCTGCCACCGCCCAGGGTGCACCTAACAGCCCAGCACGTTTCACACATCTGCCCTTACCACAAATGCAAACTGAGCACAAGCACAGCTAGGTGAGGTGGCTGAACACTGACCTTTTGGTGCATTTTCTGGGGTGCCCTGCAAATCTACAAGCGATTCACATTACAGAAGCCAGCAGCTCTGCGTGCTCTACACTTACACTCTATGCCTTGCTTTGGAGAACATCACACTGGTTTCTTCACAAGCCTTTGCTTATCTGCAGGCAGCATTCCCATCGCAGGAGGATGAGCCGGTGCATAAGTGGCTTCCTGCTGGGAGGCCCCTGGCACCCAGTGGTTAAAGCCAGGCAGTGCAGAGGACAGTGATCCAGTGGGGTTTAGGCTGTGGAAAAGTGGAAGGGAAGCAAGGTACTTTAGCAGACTAAAAATGGTTAAGCAGAGATTACAGGTTGTGTCACAGCGACCTTGGATTGTGCCTGCAGCTGACTACAATGGGCTGTGGTGTAGCAAGACTTTGTAATGAATACAGAACATTAAACTGATGAAATGTTTCTACAGCTGGTTTGTTGATACTGGCATCACTGCAGTCTCAGAGTTGGTCCTTGATGTCTCACTCAGTTCTGAAGCCTAAACTGGCCAGAGGTCAGCAAGATGGCCTGGGGCCCCATCGACACGCAGAAACTGGTCTCCTGCCAGTAGTGGTTCCCAGTTATAGATCCTACTAACGACTTGCTGCTGAAGGAAGTTCCTGTGTTGGAAGAAAGAAACCATGCAACTGAAATGTGCACGCTTGAGGCTTGCTGTTTTACATACCATGCATTGAAGGAGCCCTTTCTGGCAGCTGTTGTCAACCGCAGTTACCCAATGAACTTCAGCATGGTTGAGCTTTCCCATGCTGCCTTCTCCTCCATATTGTTGCTTGCACGGTGTGGCGGTCGCCTTCAGTGGCTGAAAGGGAGAGCTGGGAGCCCATGCTGGTGCTGGCCTCTGCTTCGTTGTATAGCCTCAGCACGGCTAAGTCATGCCGAGGGATGCTGACATTCAAAAGGAGAGCAGGGAGGAAGAAATGTCCCCTTCAATGAGTTTTAAACTTCGTATTTATCCTTTGCCAACCCTGCAGCTTGTTTATTTTTTTGCTTTTATAAGAGAGAATACATGTCTTGCTTTTGTCGCTGGTGGCTTGCTCCTTCTGTCTTGCCAGAACTAACTCTGCTATGGTGTCAGGGTTGCAAATACCTCAAGGAAAATGTTTCAAAGCATGCTTTAATTTGCTTTAAAAAAGCAGATGCAGTTCCATTGATTTGAGATATGTTACACAGAATTTTCTCCCAGGAGTTTTGTGAGCATCAATGAATGGTTGTTACGTCTAGATGAGACCTTAGATAAAGAAAGTCGTAAAAGCTTGGTATTATGCTTAGGCCAAATGCTTTCTGCTGGAAAATACCGTAGATAAAGAAAGTCATAAAAGCTTGGTATGCGTAGGCCAAATGCTTTCTGCTGGAAAATACCAAGCTTCTTTTTGTCCCAATGACACTTTGCACTTTGAACCCATTCATAGTCTTGTGAACTGGTACGGTCTGACCTGTCTATCAAATTTTATAGGGACCATCTTGCAGCAGGGGCGGAAGAAAATTACCTTAGATGAACTGTTAATGTGCAGTGCCTTCTTCACAACAGTGTTAGGCTGATCACTTTCCAGTTTTAATACCGACAAATGTCCACAGACTTACATAGCACACAGAGAGTATCTGTTAGCACGGAGCCTTACAGATCACATCTCTCAGCAGTGGTCTCACCCTCTAATTTGCAGTCCCATTTCAAGAGTCTCAGGTATCAGCAATTCAAACTGAAAAGGCACTAGCTGCTTCAGCTGAGGGGCCAGGGAGGAAGGAATACTGTCATCTGAAAGATGATTGAGAACTGGCAATGAAGAGTACAAACCCAAGTATTAACCACATGCTTTTGCTCCATTCCTTAAAAAATCGTAACAATCAAAACCTGTCAGGATGACAGCTGTTTAGCGAGCAGAGATGGGGCCAAATGCCACACGAGTGCAAAAAGGAAAGATCTTGATTCTACATTACCTGCACTTTGTTTAGCCACTGCAACAGACAACAGACTGACAACACACAGGGTGCACAGCCATGCAGGGTCAGGCCAACATGGCTAATCATGCCCACGATGTACCCCAAATGGTCCCACCCTGCTCTCACTCTCACAAAATTTATGGGTTTCACCAACAGAAATAAACGTAGGAAATTTTAAGACTAAGAGTCTAACACAGACAAGTCCTTAAGGCAAGGATTACCTGTCAGGTCCAGTGAACAATACAGAAACTTTCCCCAATCACGCAGACCAATCCATTTGTCTCAATTGCAAGAAAAAGAAATATGTGCCAGAATGCCAAATGCAAGAGCCTTGCTTTCATGCCTGCAAAGGTGTCTAACTCAATACACATTCAAACATTGCTGTCAAGTAGTCTAATTTGTATAGTTTTTCAATATTTTTAACTGCTTGGTGCTTTATTTCAAAAAGACAAACATACTTAGTGCTTGCCTAATGCTTTCTGTCTGTAAATCTCAAGCTTCTTCACAAAAGTAGATATAAGTAGTCTTTCCCATCTTTTACCGAGGCAAAATCTAAGGGCTTTGACAGGCAAGCAGTGACAAATCTTGCTATAGTGTCCAGAGAAATTATAACTCCAATTCTCTCTCCCTCTGTCTCTGCAGCAGGATTGCCAGAAGGGAAGGCGTGCCTGATGCTCTAACACCCCAGTGCCACGTCTCCTGTCTAACTGGCTGAAGACAAAGACGTTCTGAAGCTAATGCACCAGTCTGCACCGCAGTGGGTGCTGCACAAGCAGGCTTTTCTCTGCTGAAGCTCTTGTGGAGCTGGTGAGTGCTGGCAGGCAGATAGGTGACCATTTGGAAATCCTGTACCCTGAAACTCTTCAGGGCGTACCCTCAGACTGGCTGGGGCACAGAGCTTTGCTCTTGGTCACCGCATAGTCTACATCCAGTTCCATCAACATATACTTGATGTCATCTCTCTACTGCATTAATTTAGGAGCTAAGTCCTGCATCTTCTAATTTGGAAAGGATAAGCAATTTTATTACTAGGAATTTGCTTAGGCTGCTGTTGGCATTGTATCAGCTTCTCACCTTGTGACATGAACGTATGAAAGTAAAGGAAAAAGGTACAAGCAAAGCTCCCTGTTTTTTGTTTTTTCCTGTTTTTTTTTTTTTTTTTTTTTTTAATGCAAGACAAGGACAAATTATTATTTCTTTTTTGGAAAATGAAAAAAAATCTGCTTTGATATGAAATATTTTCACTCAGAATGCAGAGAAATTTTAGAGTGAATTTTAAAATTATATTATTATTATTATTGCACTACAGGCTTTTAGAATTCTTCCTAGTAGCTATTTCAAATAAAGACAACACATTGTAAAATTGCTGGTACTGAGCAATTACAGTTCTCACATAGTGGAGGCCAGATTTATTTCCAGTCTTTAGTGCTATGGTGTATTTAATCACAGTGCAATGAAAACACATAGGAATGTCATGGTTATTTTCCAAGCTCTCTAAAAATGAGTTCCTCCTCTATCTACATTATAACATCAGTTTTAATTTACATATTATTTCTCAGTCCTATGGCTATGACTTTCCATTCTGTTTCCAAGTAACACAATATTACTGCTTTCCATTGTGAAAGATATCCCCCCTATTTCAGAGATATCAACAGGAAAAAGAGACAATAAATACCCCCATGGCAGTAGTATTCCATCTCTAGTAATAGGTATGTGAATAGCTACTTAGAAGTGAAGAATTGGTACTATGTTATGCCATAAATATTCTTAGCAGAAATCTCTGCATGCAAGCTATATTGGTAACAATGCATATCTCATTCCTAAAGAAGTAAATAGTTTTGTTCCTGTATGTACATATTTAAAACAGCTACTTTAATTTTTGTCAGAATTTCCAGAAGTTTTCTGGTCGGAAAAAAAAAAAGAGGAAAAATAAAATAAAATAGAGGAGTTTCCTCGCCTTTTTGGTCATTTGTTTTCAGAATTTCCAGACGCTTCCCATCTCTGTCCCCCAGTGGTTTAATGCCAAACATCGTCACGGATGAGCTCTTTCAGTACACAGCAGGAGAACTTCTGGCGCAGGGATTTCTTGTGCTGGATATGCAACACCATCTTACAAGTTTCGTATGCATTTTCCTCACCCTACCTAGTAAGAAACAAAAAGAGAGAGAACACAAAGTTCCTAACTTCTAATTTCTTCTATAAGCAAGTCTCAAAGTACATAGATTATATACAGTTTAGGGGCTATGGACTATTTTTTTTTTTGCATTCTGTGTATGAACTGTGAAAACCTTGGCTGTACCCGTAACATAAATAATGAGAACCAATGTATTATTTTACACTTGCAGTAGTTTGCTTGTATTGCCTTCACTAGCAACCTTAAAAATAATCTCTACTACTCGTAGAGACTAGTAGTGCTTTTTCCTTCAGTCCAGTTGTTATAGCTGGAAAATATGGACAAGTTTGGTCCCCACAAGCCCTTCTTCAGGACATTTGCACGTGGGATGTTTGAGTTACAGGTCCACACGACTCCTGGCTTGCAGTGCTCTCAGCAGGGGTGGACCCTTGTGTCTGTTTAGAGACCTGCTAGTATCTAACCACAGCTACCTCATGCATTTAATAATACCTACCTGCATTTAATAAGCATAAAAGGGCCAATGCAGCCATCAGAAGCATCTGAAACAGCTACCGTTTAGAAACAGATCTTTATGTTCTAAAGGTTTCTTTATACTTTTGAGATTGTGTTAGAGCAGCTACATTAGCACAAAGGCTTTCTCACAGCACCTAGTGAGTTTTTCAGCTTCCATTAATCACTCAGGTTCCTGAGAATCTTAACCAGCAAAATACCAGCTCTTTTGATGCAGCTGGCTCTACTTCAAGTGTTTTGCCAGTAGAGCTAAGGTGGTTAGAGGGCATGGTGTCTGCTTACATAGCCAACATTTTTATGCTGGCAACATTTCACATTTCAAGCCAGTTCAATCTTCCTGGTTGAGGAGGCTATTATGGTTTCTCTAAGTTCATCACTATTTTTATGACTAATAAGTCCTTAGGAATCTACATTTCCTATTGAAGTCAGAGGCTTTCTGCATCCTAATAAAGGCTCAGCTGGCAGTTTAAGCAACCTGCGTTTTATTCATTGTTGGTTTTTTGCTCCATCCATTTTGCAAGCATTTTTCTCCCACGCTTTGAATGGAAAGTGAATCCATCTTGTTTGCTGCTTAGTTTCTACATTGGTCATCACCTCAAAGCCAATCAGGACATGCCTGGTTCTCACTTTTTGAGTCAAGGCGTCAAGACACTTGCTATTGTCTTCTACTCCAGGGCAGTTTTTAATCATATTCAAAATTGAAGGCAGCTCCCTTACTAGATATAAGAAGTGTCAGAATAGCCTATAAAGTTTTGTGAACGCAGCGATGCTAGTTAGAAATATGAAGAAAAAAAGTCATAGCTCTGCTGGCAGCACCTCCAGCATGGATGAGAGTCTGCCCCCAGCTGAGTGATGCAGGCAGCCTGCAGGCAGGTAACCCGTGGGCAGGAAAAACGCCTCTGGCCTGGGCACTCCGCACCTCCACTACAGGGCTCTGCTGACATGCCTAAAAGATCCCATGTTTTGTAGCCTGAGGATTAAAGTCCTGGATTTTAAGCTTTTATGCCTGCTCATGAACTGCAGCCTCTCTCCGCCCTTAGGCACAAAAGCTGAGGAGGACTGTGGTAACCTCTGGTGACTGATGTTCATGTAGTGGGTTAGGTGGAACAGAGAAACCACATCTGCTGGAAAGCTCATTTTAACTGGAGCAAAAGGAATGGGGACAAGAATGTGAAAATTAGATTTGTGCTAGTACATTAAACATGCTCTGAACTGTTTTCTGGCCCAGAAACCAATGGGCATAGGACAGTTTGCAAGAGCTGCTTGGCTCTTGGCCTCTTGGACAGGGTGGCCACATGCACACTGCTCGTTGGAGTTGCTTCCTAACCCGTGCCGACTCCTGACCCATACTTGGAGAGAGTGCTTGGGAGAGTGACAGTCAGTATGAGTGGAAACCATGCCAAGAACCACACGAGGAATTTAACAGTAAAGGCCTCAGGAATGTTCTCTGCCATCGTTTAGTTTACTAGTGTCGATGCAACCAGACATCTAGGGGGAAATTTGCCCTCCTGGTAATATATGTAAGCATGATTCCCAGTAACAAGAAGAAGAAACTTCTGCCCTAGCTCTGGCATGGAAAGACTGACGTATGCATCAGTATGTAAGATAGTATAAATGGGACTTCAGAAAGTTGGAGACATTTCAGGAAAGTCCTGGTTGGAGAATATGACTCCAAGAAGGCAGCTAGTACTAGTAAACCCAATCTTGCCTGCATGCTCTGTGAAGATTTCTTTCCTATTATTTGCTCTTTGTTGCTAAAGAAACAGCATTAAAAAACAAATAATGCAAAAGTAACCGAGGAAAAGCTGTCTCTCACATTTTATCTTGCTCAATCTCTAAACCAGAATCACCTAGTATGGAGTTCTTTTCTTCAGGGCAAGAGAACAGCTACACTTTTCCTTGCAGCAGGGAAATTGCACACACCCAGCAGGGTGCGGTTACAGAGTACAGCCCTGCCTTGCAGCAGAAAGCCCGTAAGGAAGAGACCATTGTTCTGCAACAGATGCTCCAGTGAATACAGGCTACGCTGCAGGGAAAAACCTAATAGTTCTTCCCATCAAATCCTTAATATCCCAAGGATTTGTCTCCCAGGGAGCCCTGAACAGCCGAAGTGAGCTAGAACTGTGTGCTTCTTTCCCTGGAGCGTAAAAGGTTACATTTCACCAGCCAAGAATTGTAGGGAAGCTAAATTTATTCCTTTCCTTTTACTTCTCAAGGGGGAAAAAAAAAAAGAAAAAAAGAGGACTGGCGGGAATGGGTTTTGTCAAGTTATTTGCTTGCTTTTTTATGCTTATTTTTTTACCTTCAATATATTAGGAACAGCAAGACTGATTTTTCCTCACAACACAGTCCCTCTCAGATACATTTATTTTGGGCTCTCACTTTAGTTGATGGACTATAACAAAGATGACATTTTTGCAAAGTGTTTATCTGTCATTAGAGTTATATAGCTATGTATAAAACCACAGAGCATATTTTACACTGACTTATTGAAATTCTTCCATTCAGCTTTCCATCTCTTGATTTTTGCCTTGTGGTATCAAGGAATTTATTCTGTCATGACAGCTGACTTCTGTTGAAGATAAATACTTCGTATGTGAAATGCACACAATTCTTCCAATGCCTCATATATGAAATACACACAGTTCTTCCCCGTACCTCCCTCTCCTTCTTTAAATTTTTTCAATTTTTTTTAAAAAAGGGTTGGCAATCCCTCTCCAACAAAAAAGGCAAAGGGCACACAGGCAACTTCCCTCCTGATGTTTCCCAGGTAGGGAAAACCCTCAGAGCCCAGCAGAGAGAGCTGGACATATATATATATATATATATATACACACATACCTGACAAGGGACTGGCTATTCCTTGCCAGTACAGAAAACTAGGACAATTTGCTATTTTAAGTGAAAAGGCAAATGAAGAACTATTCTTCTACTGCAAGCTCCCCAACTCCCACGAGAAACCTCCCACCTAGCCCTCAGAAGTCATCCCTTCTTGCCTCACCTCCCTTCTCATTCAAGTGATTCCCAGCCAGGGTACCTGATCCTCTCTCCCCACATGAAATACCAATTCTGGAGGCTTTTTTACGTGGTTGGGAGTAGAGGTCACAGACAAGAACAGCAGACAGTAGGTAAGTATACGTACCCATATACCCACGTCCCCATGTCCAGGAGATCCTGAATTTAGAAAGTTATCAACAGTATTTAAGAGTCTCATAGTCGGAGACTGCTCACTCACCCAGTCGCCTGCAATGCTATTGCCCACGTGTTTTTTATATAGACATATCTGCACTACTTCAGGAAGGACGATTTGCAGATACCCCAGGCTGGCTCAACCAAGAGAGTGAGCCAAATCAGTCAGTACTATAGCTGTATCACCCAGGCCTGGGTGCAGGCAAATTTGCCCAACTCAGAAGCAGAGTTTAATTTTCAGATTCAACGACTAGACTAACAGCAGTTTAGCTCTTGAGATCCAAGCCAATTCCTGCACGTAGGGCTGTGCAGACGCATCTGCAGGCTCAGAGCTCACAGCCAAGTCCCACTGGGTGATATCGACATGAAATCACAGGAAAAAAGGGCTGTGAGAAGACCTAAGGAGGTCATCCAATCCATCTCATTCCTCTAAGTGGGGTTTTTTTTTTTTCAGAGAGAATTGCCTCTGGCACAGCAGATAATTGAACTGGTGTTTCTCAAAACTTCCCGATAAGACACTGATCACAGGGCCAGCCTTCCTTACACGATGCAGTCCCACGCTTCACCCCTTATAATATGATTTTGGAGGTCTGGACCTATAGCTACAGACAGTACCAAAGGAAGAAAAAACAAAGTAAGAAAGAAAGAACAGAAAGAAAGAAAGAAGAACGAACGAATGAACAGAAAGAATGAAAGAACGACAGAAAGAAAGAAAGATCTACTCACCCTCAGATAAAGCATTTTACTAAGCAATTCTGTTGGCTTCTGACCATGAGCTACAAACTGCATTTCAATTTTGATATTAAAACAAACCTGTCATTATTTCCTCATAATTAGAAGGCTCCCAGAGTGAGGAAATGGCAACAATAGGAGGTGGACTGGAGAGTGAATTCAGTATGATGCCAGCTGTGCTTACTGGCAGGCAGCATCTTTGTTCTGAGTACGTGACTCACAGGTAAATGTTCTCTCTTGCCACATACTCCTGTGATAATTAGCAATTACAGTTATCTACTCCCGGCCCCCCCAC
>NW_009228716.1:27520-29302 GCF_000690835.1 Fulmarus glacialis
TCCACCTACTTGTCTGACAAAGTTACTCTGTACCGTTAAGTCCTTAACCTAGGCATGGATCAATCTGATTTTACATAAATCTTGTAAAGTCATTGCTTTAGAAAAGCCCTGAAAAAAACCAGTGACCCTCTTCCCCAGTTGGATACGGCATTTCAGAAGTTTTACTGCTTAGAAAAATTCTGCTTACCTCTGATTGTAGAAAATGATAGTTTTATTGGTTTGGGAACAACGCAAGCAGGCAGATTATAAGAGGTCAATGATGCAATTACAATATTAAGTGATATCCTGTGAACAATCCCTGTGTTTCATTTGGGCTTACTTGCTCGGATTGTAACAGTGTTGTTTTTCATACTGCCTTCATTCTGTTTATGCTTTCACAACCTCTAAGCTTACTGCTGATGTTAGTAAATGCCCACATTTATTATTGCAAGGACTTTATAACTAGTTATACAGCTAGTTAAATCACCTTCCTGTCACTCAGGTGACAAAGTCATCCTTGATCCATCTGATGCATCCTTGACCCATCTGATGACTGCAGCAGGGTCAAGAGAACATGATTCCAGTTTCCTAGCTCTTAAGCCCTGACCTCTAACCACTACCCCATTTTTTTCCTTTGGGATGCTATTGTTTAACCCACTAACTGTGCAAACCTTTCATTTTGGAAACAAAAACTGGGATCTCACCATCCTTCCCTTCACCTTCTGGTCTATTCCAGCGGGTAGTTTACAGATACTGCCGTATTTGTGTAGATGGAAAATGATCGCTGTGGCATCAGTAGAAGAGAGACCATCACCAAATCTTTCAGCTACTTCCCCTCAGGAAGGAATAGACAATGTCATCTGTGTAGCTCGTTTTCCTTTTCTGATCACACTATTGAGTTGTATAGTACGGTCACACTGATAAGCAATTGCTGTCCATAAGACTAACTGCCCATTTGGTCCTGCCACCTAAACTCAGCAGCACACCAGCTCTCCCAGGAAGGCCCCACCATGAAGATGACTCCACGCGGCAGACCCTCAGCTTTACCTAATGTGCTGCCCGTGCTAGGTTAGATTTGTTGGTGACACAGTGCTAGACAAACCAGCACAAATACATGGCAGCTCTCCAAACCGATCAATCACACTAATTAATTTCAAAAGGCCACAGACGGTAAACTCATACCCCAAAATAGTTCGCCCAGAGCCTCGTTTCCTGTTGCTCATGAAAAATGATGGAAAATAAAATCCTCTCCCTTTGGATTCCTCTACCCTTTAAGGTTTCCCAGCATGAGAGAGGGAAATCAGTTCCTCTGCAAGAGGAAGCCCTTTTCCCTGCCAAGCTTGTGAAGCCCTATGCAAACAGCATTTACATACTTGCATTTCTTACCGTGTATTATTCCGCTTACAGAACAACGCAAATGGAAATGAGGATGGGGACACCGTGACCGCACTGGTGATGGGGAAAGATCATAGACTACCCATGGCTTCGAAACAGATGTGCTGGGAGTTACACAAGACAAAAAGAAGATTATTTCTCTCTCCAAAAGAGGACTTATTTAAATTCTTTACAAAGTGAAAGATACACACAGTTTTGCTAAGATAATGGTCCGTATCATTGCAGCAGCACCATGATCTTTTGCCTTCAGTTCCCACTGGCTGAAAATAGAGCATTTACAGCTAAATTCTGCATCCAACGCAGAGATTTGCACTGACAGTAAAAAAATGAGTAGACCGGAGAGGGCGAGGCCAGATATTTAGGGCTTGCCCTTGTCCCTGCTACCTCACTACCGAGACCGGGGCCCCG
>NW_009228717.1:0-6698 GCF_000690835.1 Fulmarus glacialis
CCCTTTCCCTTTCCCTTTCCCTTTCCTCTTCTCCTCTTTTTAAAGCAACAGATTTCCAGACAGAGCCTCTCACAGCCCAAAGAGAACAGCTCTGGGTCAGTTTGAGGGAACCAGGATGGGTGACCAAACTCAAGGAGAAGGTGACGGGCAGAGGGCCAGGCCCTGCAGTGGAAACCACCCACCCTCTTGGCAGTAATGTTTCAAGCCCCAGCTCCTGGAGCCATGTGACTGCACAAGAACCACGGCTTTGGTGATGTGCTGAAGATGTTTTTGCTGTTTCTCCAACTTTCCTGAGACTGCAGCACCAGCAGTTGTCACTGGTGGCTTCTTCCCTTTGCCTCGTTGCTTCTCCGCATTCAGGGGATGGAGCAAACGTGCCGTCATGCCAGGTAGGGTAACTCCAAGATCCTCACCAGCCTTCACAGGCCACTTGCTTTGTTTTTCACATTTATCATGGTCCCCTCTTCGGCAGGGAGGTGGTCTGGAGCCAGTTCTCCCCATTGCTGACTCCCCCATGCCCACGGTGTTTGGGTTCGTGGTGTGTCCATCAAGTCTACACTAAAACGTTTCACACCCTGAGTGATCACGACTGCTTGGCTGTCGTGGTGCGATGCCGGGAATCTCTGTTACCCTGTGTTCTGCCGAAACCCTGCTCAGCAGCCTCTAAGCTGCTCATCACCAGCAGCTGACAGGGTCTGACAGGGAGACAGCTCACCCCGTACCCCAGCTCTTAAATACTTCCCAAAGCAAATTTGACTTGACCCCAAATATATGGCACGTTACCACTTGTGGCAGGTACATAATCCATCACTACAGTTGATGATAAAACATCCTTGCTGCGTTGACCATGCTGGAAAAGTACTTCAGCGGCATGATCCAGCCACCCCCATGCTCTTGTGCAAGGTGCCCCATGGAGGTACCAGTAGATCATGAGATGGGGGTACTGACTCCCCAGGGGACTGGGTTGTAGTGCTGAGCCCAAGCAAATGCTGTCTTGATCTTCTTTTTGAAGAAGACACCCGCTGTCTTCTTCAACCCTCCTTGGGTTGAAGGAGGGGTGTAGGAAAAAGGAGGCAAATGAGAGGGTGGGAGATGAACGAGGAGATTTCAGCAAAGCCCCAGAACAGGAGGGGAAAATGGGAGATGAAAGGGTGGGAAAAGGTCTGGGACACAGTGAGGAAGAGGAGGAGAGGGGCTCCCAATGTTTTCCCACTGGAAACACACTGGGAGCACATGGATATCCTCAGTGAAGGGGTCAAAGAGTAGATGGCAGCTTGCAGAAAAGCCTCTTTCTCTTTGAGCTCATTTATGGCTCCTTCGACGCGGGCCTTGGAGCAGCTCAGGCTCACGAATGATGAATCCCCCCAGCCCTCCTGGAGGGAAGGTCTCAGCCAGTGCCAGGCAAAACACTGGGATTTGCTTGGATTTTTCTTTTTTTTTGGTTAGAAATTAAAATTTGGTAAAACGTAGACTTTCTCTGAATAGAGTTTGGTGTCACCAGACTGCTCATTTGGGAAAAAAAGTTTAAAAATAAAACAAGCAAAGAAAAAGAAGCCCCTTTGAAAATGTGGAATTACTTTGTTTAGGACTTTTTGGGAACAAAACATTTTGATGTCCTGATGTGAAGCAAGTCCCTGTTTTGAAATTTCCTCCAAGTTATTTTAAGAACACTAAAAAAAACCCCTGTCTTGAGATTGAAAGAAAACATTTCATTTCTGGTAGAATTAATTTTAAAGAGTGGGTTTTTTAGAATTGCCGGTGAACTGGAAAATTCATTATTTGTTCGACTTGCCTTGTTGCCCCTGTGGGAAAACACAGTCCAGGGACATGAAACAATTTATCCAGCAACTGTCAGAGCTGGGACTTGAACTCATGTTGTCAAAATTCTAGTTAAATGTACTAGCTGGGAACACACGCTTTTGATCCACGTATTGAGCTCGGAGATGAGGCATTGCCCTGCCATCCGCACCAGGCTGCCTTGACACGTCTTGCTCTCCAGCTGTTCGGGGCGAATCAAACCCCTGAGGTCAAGCTGTGCCATCTGAAATGTGGTGGGTTTCAATTCTGTTCCCTCCCCGCCCCTCCTCTTTTTGTAATAATAATAAAAAAGGGATCCTGAGAATTTTTAAAACCTGTTAATAATTTCCATCCCATTCGCTAACTCAGAATAATAATAATCATCATCATATCGACGGCCCCGGGGCATTTGCCTTGGCCTGTGTGATGGCGGGGATGTTCCAAAATTCAGCGGAGCCATATAGCACGTTGGGGAATGTTTTCTTGAGCTCCCCCAGCCGCTTTGATGGGAGCCCCGTAACGAGGTGACCCCCCCAGCACCCCACTCCCCCCTCCCCGTCATGCTTTGCAAACGAACTGAAGAAAGAGCCAGATTTTCCCCAAATAGAGGAGCCTGGCCGCAGGTAAAGTGAAACGGCAAATTAATTACACGGTGAAGACGACGAGGTCAATGCTGCCTTGTTAACCTTGTCAAGCTGATGAGAGCAGGAGAGCTACTGCGGGCTCCCGGCGTCCGATGGGGTTGGGGTGGGAGCGGGGTCCTGCCGCCGTCGGCATTTGCTGCAATGCTGATTTGCACTTTGGCTGAAGAGGTGAAATCTGGGATGCTGATAGGAAAAACCTCTCCTCTGAGCCGCCCAGGTCTCTGCAACCTCAGGACATACAAAGCTACTCTTACGAGATGAAAACAAGCACGGGAGCAGCCCGGACTTAACCTTGGCACTACTCAGATATATTACTTGAAGAAAAAATGAAAATAATGATGCTCTTGGGAGAAGGAAGCCTCCACTGTCCTCCATTGGGCCACTTTATTGTTGTGTTAATGAGTTACTCGTTCTGGCATCCACAGTTGAGTTTGCCAGGAGTCTTTGCCACTGCTGCCTTTCTGACTCCCTCCAGACAGGGTAACACATGCACACATGCTCATACACATACGATATTCATTGCTAGCGAGGCTCCGCTTTCTCTCTCAAACGTGGGAGCTAATGTCCTCACTGCGGTCCTCGGGGATGCTCAACGGGAAATTCAATTCTGCACCCGTCGCAGGTAAATTATGAATGGTAGCAATCAGCCCAGCAGCCCCTATATTAGCTGGTGTGATATTAAAGTCAGCATATTTCACACATAATTTTGGAATGTGCTGCAGACTCTTGGTTTTAATTGGAAATGCTGTGTGAATATTGTGGAGATGTGAAAAGGTGTGTATTTTGGCCCTTGAAAAGGTGTGGGAAAGAACCTGAGATCTCGTGGGAAGTGCACGAGCTGGACTTTTCTGCTCAAGCTACCAGTAACGAAGTGGGTACGAGCAACCTGTGAACAGCCTTCACTGGGTTCCTGTGCTGAGGAGCGGAGCAGGTCCGTTCACACCTCTTAAAATCCTGTTTCTGGGCTGTTGCACCCTCTGCTTATGATCATCGGCTCACGTTTTCAAGGTACCTTTGTAACCACGAGGGCAAGAAACGTGAAAAGTGGCACGGGCTGCGGGCAATGAAGTTTTAAAGTGTGTGAAAGTCCTCGAACATGTTCCCTACAGAGTTCAATGTTCTTAGTCCAGTTACTGAGTGGGGAAACATGCATATGTATTATACGCATACACATTATATATTATATATCACATATTATATATCTCTCTATATAATATATTCATCTGTAGCTCAACAGTAAGCATTGAATCTGAATGAGTTTTAATTTAAGTGGAAGGAGGGAGCACTGTGAGCACCGTGTCTGCATATGAGTGGGTGCATAAAAGACGTGCGAGAACAAACGGGCAGATCCCTCCAGGCTTTGGGGAAGTTACTAAAATATCTGGGAAACAAATGCAGCACAAATCTCCACCCCCTTCGCCAGCTCTCTCTGGCTCCATCCCTCTTCTGCAACTCACCCAACACGTTCCCAAACCAATCCCTTGGGCTGGCATATAATGCTTGGTCCTCCGGTGGACCAGGTCCAGCAATTCCCCGGTCCATGCATCCCACCAAGCAATGATGGAGAAGAGAGGAGTTGGGGACGAGTCTGCTTTCTGTGCACCACAGTGTCCTAACAAAAGCATGCAACATGAGTGGGCAGCAGGTTTTCAAATAATGGTTTATGAGAAATATATGGATTAGCATCAAATGAACTCTTCTGGCCAGGTGGGAAGGCAGAGCTCATAACCTTTTATTGCTGCTGCCCCAGTGTATTGTTCTCTCTTACTGCTGGGCTCTGCTTTGCAGCAGCAAGCTATCAGGAACACCTTAAACCCAGGCCAGCCCCTCCAGAGGACCTTCTGCTCTCTACCCGGCCATCCTGGTGTGCAATGACCTTTTCTTCTCCTGGGATGGAAGAAGAACCTCTCCAGAGGTGCAAGTACCGCCCAGAGAGCTGATCCTGCTCCTAAAATGATACTTGGGTACCAGTACAACCTAGAGAGCTGATTCTGAAATGATTCTCAGGTCTTGCTGGTGCTATGGATCTGATGAGCTTCACGCGATGGTGACTGGGCTCTTCAAAACCACATCGGAGTGCATCTCCTCTCCACCGGCTGGAGAAGGAGCCCAGGAAACCAGTTCACGTGAGGCCATCTGCCCCGTAGGTGTCTAAAACTGTGTGAAACGATCTGTTTTTTGCTGCTAAGGAGTCTGTGTCGTGAGAAATCTCAGTAGATGCAATCTTATAGATCAGACATTTTGACATAAACCCGCACACCCTACCTGAGTCTGGACACACAAACTAAGATCCTCTTCTGTATCCGGACCATAATCTGCCTGGCCATGTATCTGCTTTTGGGTGCCTCTCTCCCAGCTGTTATACCACAGAAACGCCAGCACCGCTCGAGCTGGCAGAGGGTTTATGTGGGTAAGCACAGCTCAGCGTCTGTTCCCACTGGTTTCCCACAGAAACTTCTCCCATTCGCGCCCTTCCCTGCTCCAAGGAGAGCAGATTTCCCCTCCCTCCCTTCAGCAAGGCCCTTGGAAGAGCAGCGCGGCTCTTTTCACAGCGCCGCAGCCTCTGCATCTATTTTTAAGCCTCCTGAGGACGAGCCTGTATAAGGAATAGAAGCCCAGCTGTAAGGGGAAACCAGAAAAGAAGGTGCCAAGCAGACTTTGGTCTCAAATTTATGCATAAAAATCTCTCAGAAATTGGTTCCAGATAAGGGGTGACCTACTCGGTTTGACAGCTGTGCCTAGAACAGCTGCCACCGCACCAGCCCCGAGTGCATCCAGATGTACCACCCCCCCCGCACGCTGTGGCCAGAGCTGCGAAAACTTTCCACCCTTACTGTGCTCCCCAACGCCAGAAGAAGCCTGGGACTAGACGTGCTGACATGATGGATGGCTTGTTTCTTTGTCCCAGTCTCTGGAGAAGTGATATTTTTGGGTGTTGGGAATGTCTTGACAGCTTGGTTCTCAGCGTCATGGTGCTAATGTCAGCTATCTGCTTGCTCCGGAGTGAAACGGGCCAGGCTTTCAGAAGACTTTCCCCATCTTGACTGCTAATTGTGCTGAATGTCCACTGTCTAGACACCTTGCTCCCTATTGCCTTGGTGCCTCTCCATCTGTCTCCTCTGGGTGGACCTGCAAGCTCTTTGAGGTCTGGACTCTTGCACCTAGCACCTGGCAGAGCTTTGACATGGGTTAGAGCATCTAGGAGCTACTGTAGAATAACATGAATGAACTCATCTGGTGGGTAACTACCACACAGCAGTGGCAATAAGCCTGTGTTTAGGAGATTACAAATATTTTTGTGGTTAAAAATAAAATAAACACACCGTAAAAGATAGCCCATCAAATAGTAATTTCTAGAGAGTTTTGCCATCCAAGAAATGCCGCCTATTTCTGCTCCCATGCCATACTAAGCTGACTCCTCTTTCTTGAGGTTTATTTCATCGAGAATTGTATGAATTAAACGTATTGGCCTCAGGGCCAGCCAACACCAAGTCTCACTAGAGCAAGACCCTGTAGAAGTTTGGAGCTGGAGCTGCTCTGCCCCAAATCACAGAACCGATGGGCAAAGCATAGAGGAAAAAGGCAAAACAAAGGAGCAGAGAAGACAGAGCAGTGGCAGCAGGACTCTCACCTTCACAATTATTTTTCCACCAACCGGCATTGCTTTTATCCTCTGCAAAGGCTGGAAAAAGCGTCCAACCATTTTCTTTCTGCGGCCACTCAAGAGAGATCTCCTGCCGTGCAGAGGACTGTGCCATGGCAGTTGCACAGCAAGGAGCGGCCACATCAGGCCATGGGGTGGGGACTGAGCTGCAACGCTCTACCTGGGGAATCTGCCTTCAAGAGATGATCTCACCACATGTCTTATTGCCTCCCTGGTCCCCTACCAGTGAGCATCTGAGCAGAGGAACAGCAGTTAGAAGGGTGCCAGATATCAAAGTGAAGGCTGTAGCTTGCAGCAAAGTAGTTTAACCATCAAAATCTTTGGCTTACGAGTAGCATTTCCCCTGATGCACGCTCTCCAAGCCATTTCTGCCCACAGTCTCATTGTTCATGCAGCAAATGATATATTTACCCCCAGGTCCAGACTGAGCATAACTCTGATGAGCCAGCTCGCAGTCTAGTCTGCTTGTGGTTTTAGCATTTGCAAGGAGAACAGTGGGGCAGACCTTATAGAATCATAGAATGGTTTGGGTTGGAAGGGACCTGTAAAGGTCATCTAGTCCAACCCCCCTGCCATGGGCAGGGACATCTTCA
>NW_009228717.1:6766-10658 GCF_000690835.1 Fulmarus glacialis
CCAGGGTTTCACCACCCTCAGCGTAAAAAATTTCTTCCTTATATCTAGTCTAAATCTCCCCTCTTGTAGTTTAAAACCATTCCCCCTTGTCCTGTCACAACAGGCCCTGCTAAAAAGTTTGCTGCCATCTTTCTTATAAGCCCCTTTAAGTACAGAAGGGCTGCAATAAGGTCTCCCCGGAGCCTTTTCTTCTCCAGGCTGAACAACCCCAACTCTCTCATAGGAGAGGTGTTCCATCCCCCTGACCATTTCTGTCTCCTCTGGACCCGCTCCAACAGGTCCATGTCTGTCCTGTGCTGAGGACCCCCGAGCTGGAGGCAGCACTGCAGGGGGGGTCTCACCAGAGCAGAGCAGAGGGGCAGAATCACCTCCCTTGACCTGCTGGCCACGCTTCTTTTGATGCAGTCCAGGATACAGTTGGCCTTCTGGGCTGTGAGCACACGTTGTCGGCTCATGTCCAGCTTTTCTTACACCAGTACCCCCAAGTCCTTCTCAGCAGGTCTGCTCTCAATCCCCTCATCCCCCAGCCTGTGTTGATACCGGGGATTGCCCTGACCCAGGTGCACCTTCTACCTGGTGACCCCAGGCAATAGCTCCACATGATCCTGACCATCTTTTGGAGCTTCTGTTGTTGCTTGTGTGATGATGTTGCTGCCCATACCCCAACTTATGGTCTTGAAGATGAATCTGATTAGTCAGGCTTGTACGCAGGTCAGGTACAGACAGTTTCCAGACCAAGGGTGTGACATATGACAGGCTTTCCAGGCTCAGGTATTCCCTATTTTCTAAGTTCTGTGGCATGAGTCCTATGGGTCTTAGTCATTCAGTATTTTGGTTTATGGGTTACACAGCAAGGAAAGTTAGTCATCCTGAACCAAGGGGGACACAAGTCCTTTTTTTAGTGAGGGGGTTGTAACGTAATTAGGTGGAATACATTGAAAATTCAGAAAATTCATTGCAGAAAAGACTTCCTAGTAGCTGTTCTTCAAATGTTCCTGCCAACAAATTCATCCATGGAAAGAGAACGCAAAATTGTCCTCAATAAGTGGATTTTATATAAATATTGGAATGCAAATTAAAATGTGCACAAAATCTCTGACCTCCATTACCCCAAGGGCTGACAGTTACATAGCTGCTGGAGACAGCACAAGAGAAATGTCCCTTCAAATCATTATCATCCAAGATGAGATATTACCAGTTCTTCAGTTCTCCTTGTAAATCTTTTTGCCCTGGAAACGAGAACAAAAATCCAGCCAGCATTTAAAGTCTGTGGCTTGGTAGATATTGCCAGAGGAATGGGAAAAATGGCACATAGAGAGAAATCCTCCTCTGCTGAGAAAAGAGCAGCAGATAGATTTCACCAAAATGGAAAGGCCAGGAACTGTGGGAGGAGACATCCCAGGCAAGGCTCTTGGGTGTACTGGTAAACTTACTGGGAGTCCCAGTAAAGCACAGTCCCCCTCCAGTGTTAAACAGACGATAAAAAAAAAAAAAAAAAGCTCTATCTGGTGTTGTAGCAGGAGACCCTATGCCAGATGGAAATAGTTGGGTTTCATTCAGGGGCTCGTTTCAGCTCTTCAGGCTTTGGGACAATCCCTCTACAGAGCTTCTGAACAAATGACCTCCCAACTGATAGTATCTTCTGAGGGAGATCATCTGCCATGAGCCCGCTGAAAGTATTTTTAAACATCACAAGACTGTTAAGAATTAGCTGGTCATGTCTTCCCACACATTGTGATCTTTGGGTCATGCAACACCTGCCCAGATGAATTAAGACCCTTTGAAGGACACATGAAGCAGCACAGACTGGCTGCTAGAAAGCCAGAGGCTGATACATCTGGAATGGGGTTTTGTGATGTGGTGCTTGAAATACCAGGGACCAGTCTTTTTGAGAACAGTGGCCTTCCATTGCTGTTCCTCTAGGACATCCACAGGGTTTGTCTAGGCTGTTTTCACCAAATCTGATATGGACTTAATGGCCTAAATCCCACAGCAGTCTTCAGATGTGTCAACAAGCTTTCAAGCTTTGTAGGTTGCCTTTAAATTCAGTGCAAAGAATGCTTTGATCAAATCCTAATGGACAACACAGGGATTTCTTCTGGAAAGGACCCATGACCATCCTCTTTGCTGCACGTCAGCCCTGTGACTTCCCTACAAACTGGGCAGGCCCAGAGCTGGCTCCTGAGGGTGCTCCTGGAGGGAATTCATGTCAGCCTGGCCTCGAGTCTGCCCAGGGGCATCTCTGATGCCTGCCCTGGTCTTACAATCTGTCTGGGACGTCTGCTTTTGGTCACAATGAAAGAGGAACCACTGGACTAGAGACATTCAGTTTGACCAACACATCCACACTTACCTTTATGGTGCTTCAGTTCCTGGCATCCAAAAAAGAGGCTCAGGTACTAGGGAATTTTTTGAAAGCTTGACCCTAGTTCATGGAGTGCCTTGGTTTTCTCATCTTCTAAAAGCATCAGGAGACCTTCTATTCACATCGGCACATCCATTGTATTGCCGTCATGCCTAGTGCTATACTAACCCAAAGACCTCTTAGGTCTCCTGCACTGGGCAGTTTTACTCCTACCTTCCACTGCCCCACCACTTACCTTGGTCCTCAGCCCCTCTCATCCTTCTTCTTTTACATAGGACACCCCAAACCAGCTGAAGGCATGGCTTGACAGGGGATCAGCTACACCACACTAAAGCCACTTTCTGGCCTTTCTGGTTCAGAATTAAACCATCGGGACCCAGCAAAATCCCTTAGCAGCCACCTGAAGTCCCTGCAAGAGCATCCACGTGGCAGCCAAACTGAACCATGTGGAAATGAGCCCAAATAAATTGTCCTGGTAGTTGCCTGTAACGGAGGAAGTGCTTAAGGCTACTGTGTGCCCACAGGACTTCTCAGCACACCTGCACCCTTGGTCCAGTTTGCTCTTGCAAAGGATAGCTGCTGATTTGGAGTTAAAAGGATGAACTCTAATAATGCCTGCAGAGACAACTGTAACCCCAGGGAAAACACAGCCTCCTCCCCAAGCTTTTTCATCTTCCTCTGTTTATTCCTTCCTGACGAACGTTCATTAGCAGCATTGTTAGCAGCTGTTGGCAAAGGGCATTGTTTGTCAATTTGCAGCAGGGGCTTAAGACGAGAATGAAAAGCAATGCCTGGATTTAATTTAAAGCAAGGCCACGAGGCATCTGTGACTCCGGGTACAGTAGGCAGTTGCCTGTGTAGAGGACTTAAGTTTCAAAAGAACCTTGTGGTGCAGCAAGTTTTGGAGGCCTGCTTGCAATTTTATCCTCCCCATCCCCCAAGCAAAAGAAAAGAATGTACTCTCAATGTAACTGAGATTTCATATGAAAGGCCAGATCCAGCCCAGACAACCTGTGGCAACTGGTATCTTTAATTGTGTATGATAATGTAGTTTTAAATTTTTTTCCCCTCTCTCCTTTTCCTTTCTCCCTGAAAGGTCATAGCTTGTGAAAAATTGCAGTTGGATACCATGGGAATCTGGGCCATTTTTGAGCCTGGGTGCCATTCCCTGCTGCTTCATAAATACCTGTTGCAAAGTAATTATGGGGTAAACTCGCTCAAGAGGCATTTTGAGATAATACCCACCTTTAGGCTGTTTCCCATGCCCTGAGCATGACCTTCGGGAAGAAGAAAGAGGAAATAAGAAAAAAAAAAAAAGAACAGAGAGAAAAAAACAGCTTCTCTCCTAATAAAATGATTGAAATATTAAATCATTACTGAACTATCATAATGGTTGATTTTCTTCTCATTAAAGTTTCCTGGAGGAGACTGGAGAACCTGTATTTTGCAGCTGGAAGAGAGCTGCTGCAGTCTCTGGGATGCTGTAGCATCACTGGTTTCCTCACAGCAGCTGGAAGGGAGCAGCAG
>NW_009228717.1:10689-35041 GCF_000690835.1 Fulmarus glacialis
AATAGTACTGACTGGTACAGTCTTTGCTTTGCCTGGTTTTCATTTCCTCATGCAACGAGGACTCCCATTTGATCAGGCATTGGCAGTGCCCTGCCCCAAAACGGGGGAGCAGCCCCGTTGTGTGAGGCTCCGTACAGCTGCTCTAAATCGTTGTCTTTGCTCCTAAAATTTGAATGAATAGACCCGGGGTCAGCTGAGCCCTGGAGTGGTAACCAGGCTTGCTCAGGGCTGCATTCATCGCTGATGGAGCTTAGGACGATTTGAGGTCTGCATGTTCCTGTATTAATACTTCACCCTGTACTGCCCCTGCCTTAAAAAAAAAAACAGCAAATTAAATGCGAGTGCTGGAAATCAAAGTATTTTCTACCTCTTTCCTTCGTGAAGGCAGAGTCAGCGTTTCAGATCTCCCTACATGAGTTACGAATCCACATCCCACTTGAGGACCTGACTTTGGCAGCTGAGAAGTGAAGTCCTAACAGTGGTCAATGTTATGCTCAATCCCCTTTCCAGCCCCTCTAAGGTGCTCAGGCATGTAAATTATGCTTCAAAATAGGGACTGTGTCCCAAAATCACTTGCAGCAATAGGCACAGAGGAGCACATAGCAGAGAGCCATAGGTTGTGAGTGTAATGAATCTCTCCTTAAAGATCTTTGATACGACCAGTCTTGCAATGCTTAAGAAAAGCTACAAATCTGTGAGAGGTGTTTAACAAGGAAGCTATTTTTAGCCCTGCAATAGCACAGCCATGGCTGAGTATCGTCTGTTCGCGCTGGATTTTGACTTTAAAAAACCAGAACCTCTTTCTATCTGGGCTTCTATCTGGAATATGATTTTCTGGCTAAAAAGGCAGGCTTCTTGACAGTGTTTTAATGCTTACTTGACCCAAATCCAACTTCACTTCATCTTGGCTTCCTCAGTAAGAGTTTTCCCCTTTCTGCTCTGTTTTATATGGTTTCCATGCCCCGACACGACCCCCATTAATTTCAGTGTAAAAAACGTTTGTCTGAAGACAAGA
Organism: Fulmarus glacialis; assembly: GCF_000690835.1. Classification (NCBI taxonomy): domain Eukaryota; kingdom Metazoa; phylum Chordata; class Aves; order Procellariiformes; family Procellariidae; genus Fulmarus; species Fulmarus glacialis. The sequence continues at coordinate 11,705 of NW_009228717.1, forward strand.
GCTCCTCTGGCTTTTTTCACCTTTTTTTCCTCCAAACCTCTGTTTCTGGGCTAATAATTTTTTACGAGTTAAGTGATTTCTAGTGACTAATTTGCAAGCTCCATTCATTATTTCCATGTTGGGATTTTATTGGCAGGGAGGGTAAACAAATAACATTTGTTGCCATATAGTCCACAGCCCCCCCTGTTTTACTCTTTACCTCCGAGCCTGGCTTCTGTTTGTCTCATGTCCTGTGGCCATGTGGAAGGGATGTCGACGCCGAAGCGTTTCCAATCCTTGCTTTGCTGGTGCTGCATGCAGACAAGGTGTGTGCTTGTGGAATGGAAGGAAAAAAGAGTTATTTTGGGGGCATGTCTCCACGTTTGGGGGGTTCACCTGCTTGCTGTGCACCATGCCCTCGCTGGTGTGAGAGCGATGAGCGTGGGATGTGCCGTGTCATCAGGACCACCTCATCTCCGACCCATCGTAGCTGATAACCAAGCTGGGTTAAAGACAAAAATTCCCTTTTTCTGTCTCCTACTCTTTCTCCTTTTTTCCTGTGGATTAGCTTTCTTCCAGACACTAAGGCTGTTCTCCTTTTGCACAAGAGTTTATCCTGGAAGGGTGTTTTCCATCATGTAAAATCAGAGAGGCTCTGGGTTATCCTTGAGGGGAGCTAGGTTCAGCTCTTGGCTCTGCCATCCCTGCTCTTTTCCTGACCTATTGTGCAAGGAAGATACTGTTTAGGTTCATTGTACCTAAACACAAAGACTAGATAAGCCATAGTTTAATGCCACTTAATCCAGCGGAAGTATAGCCGTTATTGTCACATAAAGAGCATGTTCAGCTCCCATCGTGCTGCCATCAGAAAGCTTTCAGGCTGGGAATTTTCAGTACTATGGCCTGGGTTAAGAAAAGAGAGAAAAAAACAGAAGGAAAAATCCATCATTTGCTGCTGTTATAGCATCTTGAATACGTTTTTTGGAGTGACTGATATGTCCAAGAATCTCCCGTCTAACCACAGCCCTTTTCACATTTCATCTGTGTATGATTTCTGCCCTTTCTGGAGGGTTTGGCATTGACGCTACGGCATTGCCTTTGGACTCTGACTGCTGTAAGGCAAACGCTCTTGAGCGACGAAGTTAATAGGCTGTGCACAATGCCGAATGCCACCGCGGGAAATGTGTCATCGCAAGCAGAAATGCATCCCAGGCACCACGGCTCGATGCGCTTGGCGTTCGTGTGCTGAGCCCCTTGCGTTGTCACAGAGGTATGAGACAGGAGGCTCCCGAGGACGCTGAGCCAGGTTCAGATGCTCCCCGCCGCTTTGGCAGGAGGAAGGAGCTGGAAAGCTGACTTAACTCTCCAGAGGATCCCAACTGGATGGGTCCAGCGGTCCTTGAAATAACCCCGACCCCGATTCCACGTGGCCAATCGATCCCAGATTTCAGGGCTGCTTTTGGGAAGCGAGGAACGCGAACAGTGAGCTCAACTTGGAGCAAAGGGACGACTCCACCTCCCCGTAAGCCGTGGGCATTTCCAGCCAGGCTGGCAGGGTGGGGATCCCCCCACCGGTGATCTCGTGTTCAAAGGTTCTGGATGCTGGACCCCAGCAGGCTCCAGGTAACTGGTGCAAGCAGGTTTCACCTCCCCTCACTGGGAGCTGGGCTGGGTTCCCTTGAAAGCCAATGGACGGAAATGCCCACCTTTTAAACTGCCAAAATGATTCCAAAGTTTTGCCACTCGCTCTCATTGTACCTCATTTTTTCAGCTGAGGAAATGTCGATAACATTTTTCCCTTCTCCTCTGCGTCTTCGTTTGGTGGTTTAGTTCTGACGTACCAGCCAGGGAGTTTGGCTGAGGAGTTTATCCAACTTTATCGCCTGAATGGGAGTTTTGAATAAAGATAAAGGGCAAAATTTGACATTACAGAGCAGCCAAACCTCTAATTTCTTATTCTTTTCTTATTTTTATTTTTATTCTTTCTTCAAATACTTGATTGTCACGTGCTGTTGAAAGCATTTTCTGAGCTGTTCCCCCTTCCTTTACCCCCACCTTTCATGTCTGTAGCTCTCAGCTTCTTCCCCTGCATCTCCTCCCATCCCATGTTCCCCTCCTGCCCTCCCGGCAGTTTCCTACCACTCGTTCCCACTCCACCCAGGTACCGCAGTCGTGGGTGGGTTTATTTGCTCACACAGTGGGGTAACAAGCAAAAAGAGGAGTTCACAGTGCTCCCAGGTTAGATCTCTGCAGTCAGGACTTCTCTCTTCTGCTGTGGGTTTAAAACGAGCCTGTGTGCTCCTAGTAACAGGGGAGGGTCCTGCCTGCAAATCAAGCAAAAGAAGGAAAAATCAGCCTGCCTGGAGGAGCTCTGCGGAGGAAGCAGCCGTGGCACACGGGTTGTGTGAAAGAATTTGTGCAAATGCCCAATTTTGAAGCAGTCCGAGAATGTTCATACTCTTCTAAGCAGTGGTGGAATTGATTTATAGCACACAGAGATAGGCGAATAATGAATCTTTCTTTTCAGCAAATGACCTGAAAAATTGGGGGCTGGAGTAGATTAGGAAATTTGATTTTCTGGTGAGGAAAACAAAGAATCTTTTTCAGGCTTTTTGAGCCTGAAAAACAAAACAAAACAAAACAAAAAAAGAAAGTGTGTATGCATGTGTGTGTGTATGTAACGTACACAACATTTGGTTTTGACTTGAAACAAAAAGTTCCCTTTTCTTTTCAGATTGTGGAAGTAACTCTGCTTGAAAACCTTTTTTTAATTTGCAAAACGAAAATGTAGCTTCTAGTTGTCCACCCTGAAATAATTTGAAAAAGAGCGTGATCCACTGTGAAAGGGAACAGAGGAGCAGAGGACTGACCTCCGCCAGGCTCTGAGCCACCCCGATGCAATGCTTGGTTCCTCTTGCCTGGAAGCTGCAGGAACAAAAGCTGCAGATCTGGTTTAAGCCTTTGGCCCTCTGAAGCTGCTGATCTCTCCCACTGACCATAGATGGAGGCCAGACAGCTAATTTGGACTATTTTTGATAGTTAAAAATAGGTGAAAGTTTACCGGTCATCTTGACTAAATTAAAGAGGTTGGGTTTTTTGATTTCCTGGCCATGCAAGGCGCATTTCTCAAGCCTTGAGTCATTGCCCTTTCCGGATTCTCCAATAAATCACCTTTCCTGGGCAAGGAAGTGTTACAGCTCTGAGGTGACACGTGGGGAATGAGACACATTGGGAGGACTGATTTGTCAAGCTCAATGGCATTTCCTATTGTCATGAAAATAAGCACAGAAGTGCAACTGTAGTAGGTTAGACCAACCAATATGGGGGTAGTATCAGGGTGATATCAGGGTAAGCATAGAAGAATACATGGCAGAATAGTCTCCTTGACTCCAGTGATTTGCAAATCAGGGAATTCCTATGAGAGAGATTACATCTTTGTATTTAACAGACCTCCGTGGGTTTTTCTTTTATGAACTCATCCTGTCATCCCCAGGAGCCATGTAATCTTGTGGTTTTCACAGCTCCACTGTACACCTTGACTCTGCCACGTATGAACGGCCACTTCCTTGGTTTGCTTTGAATTTAATCCTACTTCCAACAGTCATCTTGCCCATTTTCTGAATGTTAATGGAAATGGCAACTAGACCATGATCTAAATGGAAACTCTTGCTTCATAAATCCCTCACCTGCGGAGGGCCAGGTGCTCGGAGCACATAACCAGAAGAAGACCCATGCAACGTGTGCCACCTTCTTAGATTCTCTCTGCTTCCATCTGTTATGGCCTTTGCAGGAAAAAGGGCGCTGGGCTAGATGAATATTTGATCCAAACCATTATAGCTCTAATCTTATCTCGGTAGCAGAGCAAGTAAGGGAAGGCCTTCAGAGGATAACATCTCTTCTTTCCTCCCTTTGTGCCCTGACCAGCAACTCCTGTCCAGTTCTGTCCAGGAGCGTGGGACAAGCCTGTATAAATACTAACCTGAAGCAGTATTAAGAGATTAAACTGGTGAAGTGTTTCCCTGAGAAGTCCAGCTCCCACAGAAACGTCCAGTCTCGTTATCTCTGCAGTGGACGTTCATGAATTTTGACAAACCATAATTGCTCGGTGAGGTCAGGTTCCAGACACAATTCGCTTTCTCTCCCCCTCCTTCTCCACCATCCCTGAGGGCACATAGTACTTACTGTAACTCTACCCTGGCTTCTGCTGTTGTGAACAGATGGAGTTGTGTCTGACATCCTCAGGAACGCTGGGAATCGCGTCAGTCCAGACCCACCTTTGAAATTGCTATTCGAGCTCAGTGTGCAAGAAGGCTACGCCGTGAGACATCACCTCACCAGCCTGTAACTTGCTCACCTGGGTAACCCCATACACTTTGTCCTGAGGCAGACAACATCCTAGAAACAGCCCCTAGGAGGCTAGTATTAAATTTGGAATTTATCAGTAAATGTTATTTTTAAAGCCCAGTAGCTGAGTTTGATTTTAATATTTTTTAATACCTCTGGCAAGTAGCCATACTTAAATCAGTCTTGATTTTAAGCTAAATAAAATCACTGCACATATACATCTGGCTGCTACAAATCTGTGTTAAGATTTTACCTTTTCATTATAAAAAATAAAAGCAAAGCCACAAAATTGCTCTTATTAGTGCTTTATGGTTTATATAATATAAAAGTCTTTGCTCATATTTACTCTGGATGGTAAAGGCAATAACTGTGAACCATGATGGAGAGCTGTTTGCACCTGTATCCTAAAATGTCATAGAAGACTCAGTAATTTGCTTCCTCTTCTCTTGTCACAGGCAGTAGAAAATGAGGCAAGGGCAGTACCTAGGATGAGGAGGGAACATGCAGAGGCACTGATGTTTCTACTACTAATGTTGTTTTATTGGTACAGCCTGAAATCCCATTACACCCGAAATGGGCTGGAATCCCATTATACCTAAAATGGGCTGAAATCCCATTATACCTGGAAGAGGTGATGGCAAACCTTTGCTACCAGGGGATGCAGACTTAGGAAGTAGTCACCCCTCTCTAAACTGAAGGACTGAGCAAACCAGTGGTGGGTCTGGCAATGCTCCCCATGGAGAACACAGGAGAGAGTGTGAGGAGCTTTCCCAGAGGTGGATCTCCAAAAATTCCCCTAGTTTATTCCCTGAAATCCCTCTGCAACCCTTTTGTTTCCTATGAAAGCACGTGGGTCACTGGACCACTGCTATTCACGTTGGCTAATGCGCCCTCTTTGTTTCACTGTGGTCTTTGCTCTCCTTGCCGAAACCTCGTCTCAAATACAGATTCAAGGGCAGAGATTTTATACGGCACCAAGCACGATGGGGCTTCATCCATGACTGCGTGCCACCCCCCTTAGGCTGTCCATCATCTCGGCATTGGCAGTTGGAGCATCCAGACGAGGAGTTTTGTTCATCTAGTTCCTCTGGTCTAGTGTTTGCTAAGCAATCTTACCCTCATCACCGCTTGCACTGGCGGCATTTGGGCTGAGTGAATTTCCACTTGAAATAGCAATTTCTTGTTTCTTGCTGTACATCTGTGCAACACTCTGTTGAGCTGAGCCTGCAGCCCCATTTCCATCCCTTCCCTTGTGGAGGATGTCACCATGAACATCCCTGGGAAGACTTGTCACATTAAGTATCGGACAGCACAGGTAAGAAGTTCATTGCTCCTAAATGCTCTTCCTTGGGTTAAAACCCAGCTGAATGCGTGGAGGGACTCACCATTCCTCAAATCCCAGCTCTACCAGCTGGTCAGGAAGGTCATCCAGCCTTAATCCGGCTTGGGGCTTCCCTCTTCATAAGAAAAGTTCTAGGTAGGACTAAAAAATATTGCAAAATAGGCTGAGCCTCCCCCAGGACCCTCAAGTCATTTCTTCCACCGCTCGCTGGGTTCACCCTGCCTGTGGTACGAAAATAGAAACTTTCACAATGAACTCAACTTTATCCTACTTGTCCATGAGCCAGGATTTAGGCTACACTATAAATTATGATCCCAAGTCAGCTTGTGCCAGCCCTTAATTTGCGGTAACTTTATCCCATAAATGCCCCCATTGTTCAGTGAGGTGACACTTTTGCTTTCATTTCTATATTTATAACTTGGTTAATATCCCCTTTTACATACGTTTCTTGGATAACAAAAGTCAGCATGCTTCCCTCTTCCTTTCCTTCCCCAACCCACCTCAGCTCTCATCCCCCTGCATAGGAAAAAACCTAAAGAGGCAAAGAAAAATCAGCTGCAAAAGAAGAGGTGGCTCCAGCCTAGTGGAGACCTGAGTTTTCCTACATGGTGATGCATGCAAATGTCCACAGCATATAGAATCATCATAGAATCATAGCATGGTTTGGGTTGGAAGGGACCTTTAAAGATCATCTACATAAATATCATCTGCATTGGGAATGTGCCAACTCACCCAGATAGCTGTTGTTAGCTAATGCAAGAGATATTATGTCCTGGGAGTAACCAGAGGCTCAGCTCTGCCACTAATTTACCTGCCACATCTTTGGGTGAAACTCAGTTCTCCGTTTGAAAGACTCAGAGAAAGCAGGACGTCCCTCAGTGAGATCTTGCCCTCACAGAACAGCTGTAGGTTTGGGATTGGGTTGGTTGGTTGTGGCCAAGGTGAGCCACTGTAGCCTTAAATCAAAGGCTCTCCAGCCTTTGCAACTGTATAAAGCTCTGCTTGCAACATCTTACCTTGTTCCTTCTCAGCCTCAGCAAGACTTGATCTCATGTTGCCTTTTAGCAATAGGCTGGGGACCTGCATCATCCAAGCTGCCGTAGCTGTAGCACTTGGTTAGAGTCCCAAGAATCTATGGAGACCCAAGTATGGCGTGCACCCTGGTGCTGAGGGGTGTGTTAGGATTGTGGTCACTGGCTTGAGCAAGCCCTAAGTGGAGAGTGCCCAAGGAACAACCCATCCTCCTAAGACTGGTGAGACCTCACCTCTGAGTGCCTAGGGAAAACATGGGTCTAGGGATGTTCCTACACCTCAGCTGAGTATGTTGTCTACCCCAAAGTTGAGTCCTTACATCCTTAAGACTTTAATCAAGCCCCTAATCAAGGGAAACCAGTTGATTTCACCACTCCCATTTCCCATCTCCTCTGATCCTCCTTCAAGTTGCTGGTGTTTTGCGTGCCACAACCTGCTGACCCATGGAGCGATGGACACGTGCTGAGTCTTGTCTCACGCAGGGGTTCAGGGAGGCTCCATTCGTGATCCAGTTTCATCTGGTAAGGAGCAGGGAGAGGCTGAGCTGCCGTCCCCTAAGCTGGGCCAAGTTGAATGGGTTCACTCCCTGTGCGGTAGCGGGTGCTTGGCTTCATACCTCTTTGCCTTGGTGCCTGCATCTGGTTTAAGTGAGCTTGCATGCCATCTTCAGAGGTTCATGTGGACTTCATATGTCTGGTGACGTCTCTTGCCATTGGCTGGTGACTCACGGCTGTGGGGGATTTCTCCTGTCCACAGGGCCCTTTCCAAAATCCAAGGACTGCTGGACTCATCTGGGCTGTGGCCACAGCCAATGTCACGTTGACATTGATTATTTTTCTCTGCTGACATGGAGAAGTCTAACAGGCCACAACAACTCCCACCCAATGTGATGGAGGCCAGAAGAACACCCAGAAGGCCCAGGAGAGAGGTTGTGTGTCCTGCAACAGTGACTCTCCCAGTGTGTGGATCTTGGATCTCTGCTTTAAAGGCAGGAGGTTTGAAACCCAGATTGAGGGAAATGCCAATATTTTGCAAATGATTGCTGCTCTTTCTTGGCTTGTGCCCAGTTCTTATCACAGCTCCCTGATTTCTCCTTGCCATCTGGGGGCAAAAGGTTTGTGTCTCTGGTGTATGGAGCCACACCAGTCGAGGTCTGGTTTGGCTCTTGCAGGTGAGTCTGATGGCTCTGTATCGACCCTACTGGTCCCACCACCATAAGCCACTCCTGTTTTATCATCCTTTTTTGGAGAAATAGAGCACATGAAATGCTGTTGACCACAATGCAAAAGGGTTTTGCAGCCCCCTTGCCCCTTTCGTGTGTTTTTACCATGGTTCTTATGATTTACATGCACGTGGAAAACACGTCTGTGCACACAAGCACACATGCTTCTGCACAAATACATGCAGAGGAACACAGATGTCCAAGCAGTTAATGTGCAGTGTCCTGAACTAGAGAGTGTCTCACCAGAAAAACAAGGGAACTCAAGTATTTTTGCCTCCTGACATTTTTTAATCCAAGATTTTCCTTTCTGCGTAAACAGCTGCTTTAACCTTTCGCTCCTCCAGAACAGAAAAACAACACGCAAACACACACAGACAGACATGCACACACAGGCAAACCCTCTCCAAGATGGTCTGCCGCTTGTGTGTTGCAACACAAACCAGATGCTGGCGATTAAGCAAGTGCATGGCAAAACTGCAAAAGGGGGGAAAGCGATGCCTGAGAGGGCTCCCAGCGCGAACCTTCCCCTGCACCTGCCCCCTGAAACACCTCGCTCGTCCTTTCTTCACCGGGACCACCCTTTGGCTCTTTTTCTCCTCTACCCAGGTACTGATTTTCGTAAGGTTTTCCAAAACAAAACTGTTTTTGAGACTTCCACCCTTCCAGCAAATTGGGTTGAATTTGGGTGGTGAGGTCAGTGGCTCCAGGAGGTGGAAAGTGCTGCTGAATTTCATTTCTTGCTTCAGCAAAAGAGGCTAAAGCTTATCATGGCCTTTCGCCCTGTCAGGAGCCATCGGGCGCAGATGATGCCTGTCTGCATTTGCACTGGGGGCTTTTTTCCCCGGTGTGATAGCTGTTGCTGTGAGCCCTGTCTCAGTTTTTTTTTCTCCCCCAGTCCCTGAATCCTGCCCACCCTTCATCCTCTTACTCTCTCCTTCTTTTACCATTCAATCTTCCCGCCTCCAACTTGTCCATGACCACAACTCCCACTCTCCACTTCCATTTCCCACTCCTTAATCACTCTTACTTTAAGCTTTCTGGTGCAGGAACCCACTTTTTTGCATTGTGCTTGCACAGTCCCTTCCTCAGTACAATACCAGTCCTTAATCATAAACTTTGACATTACTTCAGTCTATGTGATAAATAATGATAAATCTCCCTGATTTAATAACTGTTCTGCTGATTCTTAACAAAGATTTTTCTCCTTGTCAGAGGAGAAATGGAAAAAACTGGAGATTTTTCTCTTTTCTTTTTTGAGGGGGGAAGCAATCTTTTAAGGTTCTAAGCCAATAAAAAGACTACTAGAAGAACTATCAAAATCAAATGCTTCACAGCATTCTCCTATTTCCTATGATTGCAGTTTGCCAGAATAAACCTGGATTTGCAAACATTTCCATCCCCTGCCCATCCTCTGGCTGGCAGGTTGCACTGAGGGCTTGGATGAGTAGTGATGGCAGAGGAGGGACATCGGCACGAGAGACCCAAGGGTGCGTGGGGTCCCATGGATGCCACCTCCACAGGTCACCCAGCCTCTCCGGGGCTCTCCAAGGGTGAAGGGTCATGAGTAAAAAAAATCCCTGCACCTCTCTGTGCCTTGGTCTACCTTTTCCCAAGAGTGAGTGATGATTTCTGCCTTCTGATCTATGGAGGAAAAGCATTGTAGAAGAACTAAATAGACTTCCCTTGTCTTCTGCTTTCTTATTGATGGCAAAATGGCAAATCATCACATACAGCAATGTTTAGATTTTTTTCAGCAAGGATTTATCTTTTCTCGGGGGGGAGATTTGTCTTTTCTCTGAACAATTATACCGCATGAAGAAGAAATCTTATTACTGAAATCTTATTTTTTTCGGACTTTTCAAACCAAAACACTCCCACATTTTCTATTCTGCAACTCTGGTTCTGAAATTTTTAATTTCAGAAAAAGGCTTTGGATAAAAGTTAACCTAAAAACATTGAGACACGTTCAGTTTGAAGCTGGTAAAGTGGGAGCTACTTTGATATTTAGAAAATGTTGATGGATGCATTTCTGTAGCCCTACAGCTGCCCGAAGTATTGACTCTGCAGTTGCCCTGTGCAGCTGCCCAGAGAGGATGCTGTGGGATCCATTTCACGCTGCCAGACCCCACAGGGGAGGGCACACATCCTCCCTGCAAACTGACTCACCTCGCTAAGAAAACTAACAAGCTTAAGAGCCTCGTAGAGGAAGCTACTTCTGAATTAATTCTCTGCCATAATGAGATGACCCTTATTACTAAATAATTTCGAAAGGCTTTGCACTAATTCCCTCTTCCTGATGCTTTGGCAAACAAGAAAAATGAGATGCTTTTTGTATGGATCAAGAGGGAAAACAGGGGAAGAAACTACCAATCAGCGATATTTTGTGGAGGCTTGGAAGCTCTGCAGAAGGATGTCTCCATAGCCAGCGGTTTTTGTTCAAGAGCTGTTTCTTGCCCTGAGTGGATTCTTATTTTAGTTAAACAGAAAAGAAGCAATTTTCAGAAAGCTTCAACAGGGCTTAAGCACCTGTGAGTTCCTGAGAGCCTTTTGACAACGTTGTAGGCATTTATTTTTAACCAAATGAGTAAGGGCGGCTCATTGAAAACTGTCTCTGAGTGTGTCTCACTCCAGCTGCCTACCCCTCTGAACGGTGCCGGCTGCCCAGGGATGGGTCCTGCCCGGCAGGGCAGAAGTGATGCTGAGGATGCCTCACTGAGTCCTCTTCTCTGCCGATAAACTGCCCAACAGGCAGAGAGTCCCTGCTTCATATCAGCCTGGGCTGGAGTGGGATGGGCAGGTCCTGCTCAAGGGTCTGCACCCAGCTCCAGCTCTGTGCTGATTTCTTTGACCGTGGGCAAGATCCTGGAGGCCTCTTTGTCTCAGTTTCCCTTCCATGGGATTGCACTAATGTCCCTCACAAAAGCCCCGTGAAAGTCAGAGCAGGAGCGTCCCTCCTTGCTCTCCCTGACCTACACAAGCCGTTACTGTCAGGCAAGTGAACACAGCAGGCATGGGATCCCCTGGCTGTGCCGCTTTCCTTTTGGTGGCACAGACTGCCTGAAGGAGAGGTTTCCACAGCCCTCGATGGGTCTGTCCTCTCTCTCTGTCCATGAGCATCTGAACGGGGCTCCTGGTGTCATCTCCAGAGCCTCAGGGCATTGCACCAGCTGCTGTCCCAGAAGGGAGAAGGTGCCATATCTGACAGCTCCATCTGGGTTTTCTCTCAGGTGCTCCAGACCATCCCGAAAAACAGTAGACACTTATGTTTCAGCAACTGAATCCCACATGAAGACGTTCAGGTTTAGCTGTGTTCACGGGTGCTGGTGTCCAAACTACTGCAAGCAGAGAAGAGGTGAGTACAGGCAGTGAAGCCTGGAGAGCAATTCAGCTCACCAGAGGGAGGTGGAGTCCACCGATTGCATGGCCTAAATCTTACTTTGCACGTTGGCATCTCTTATCATTTGCTTTTCCTTCCTCTAATTAATCCTTCCAGACTATGGATCTTTTCAAGTCCTAAAGCAAGGAGAGAGGCATCGTGCATGCAGGTTGCTGAGAATGATTCCTCACTGGGGTATCCCAGGGATGCCCTTGCAGAAGAAGGGCATGTTTGAAGGAAGCAGCTCCATATGAATGCAGCATGTATTCACCAGGGTTATGGCAAAGGACTGCAGTTTACCTTGTTTCAATCTTCCTCCCTCCACCCAAAAAAAAGAAAAAAAAGAGAAAAAGCCTTTTAAGTCGGGTGGAGATGCCAGTATTTACTGGAAGTCTCATGACATCAATCCACAGAGGTCCTGATTTCCCCCTTCCCTGCCTGGAAACTGGGAGACTGTCATTAGGAGATGCAGAGTGTGTAAAGTGCCTTTACAAGCCTGGGAGGTTGATTTACGGAGTGTGCCATCCTGTGACCCCAAGCAGGACAGCTATTAACTCCAAGCAGTGGAAAACACCACCGTTCCAGGGAGCTCAGCCATCTGAACAGTATCCTGGTAGCCAGGGCAAGAGGACGGGGAGATGAGAACCAAAGGGTTAAGGTCAAAAGATAAGCCACTGTATGTGTGCATGGGCTAGTGGATAGACGGTCAGCAAGATGAATGGATGGAAACTGTAGGGACACAGTGTATAGAGATGAAGACATGCACAGCAAAGTCAAGGAAGGATGCTCAGGAAAATGGGGTGCCCCACTCCCTGGTCGCCCCACCTCCTTTTGTACCAGCCAAGCAAAGGATAACAATGTTCAACCTCTAACGGGCAAGGCAGGACTTCAGTGGGAAGCAGGAGCTGGAGTCATGTGCTGGTGACACGTGGAGCATGAACCAACAAGTCCAAAGCCAGACTGTAGATGTCTGTATTATTCCTTTGATGATTCTCGTTAGGAGTTTTGTTAAACAGAAAGCCCCCAAAATTTCCCGCTTGATGTCAGGCATCCCTCCCATTTCTAGCATCCTCTCATAGACACAGTTTCCTGCAAGGAACTTACTGCTGTAATTATGAAAAGCTATCAAAATCCCAAGAGGAAGGGAAAAGGATTGGCTGGAGATCACATGGGGATGGAGACTCTGGGAGGGAGTCTCTCCTTGCTTGATGCCACCTTACAGTCTTCTCCCATCTCATCCTTCCTTATTTCTGGTCTGCTCTGGTCTGGCCTCTCTCCTCCCTCTTCCCTCCAGCTCCGCAGCCTCCCCTTTCTCCAGAATCACTTGGCCTCGCCCACACACAAGGTAGTGTTACAGGGCGGTTGTTTTCCGCCGGTGGAAACCCAACGCACACAGAGACATGGTCACCACAAGCCCGCGGAGGCACCAGCTCCGAGGTGGGCGGCTGCTCCCCAAAACACTCCCCATCTCCAGCAGCAGCAGCCAGCGAGTCCCTACGCTGGAGGGACCGTCCCTGGCTTCTCGCAGGGAGGTAGTCAAGAAACCAAACACCAACAATAACCTGAACCCGGCAAAGCCCAGAGGTGCCACTTGAGAGGCAGAGTAGCTGGTGGAGTTCAGCAGAATATTCTCGGGTAACAGCAAGGTTAGTTGCTCCCTGGGGGAAGGTGGGTTTGCTTACTTACTATTAGTTTCATACTAGAAAAACATTTACTGGAATTTTTAGTGAATTATGCTCAGATGTGCCTGTGGTCAGTCCCACATCTCACCGAGTTGGTGTTACCACGGCATAAAGGAAAACAAGGTTTCCAGGGCTTCCTTTGGTCAATAAAAAAAGCCATAAATGAAATATATGGAGCAAAACTGATAAGTGCGGGGGAACGGCGGCTTTGTTCAGTGACCCGACTTTCATTTTTCCTCCTCGCTCTTCACCTTTTCCTTCGCAGGCGAGGGAAAGGCTAACACCCCTCTCCATGGCTGGTAAAGCCTGCGGGGTTGTATGTAAGTGCTGAAGGTTTAGACGTCCCCCTTGTTCGAAGCTGATGTCCCCGCGGCTGTTTGAAATCAGGACGGGCTGCTCTGGAGCCAGAGGAATTTCACAGGTGCGAGGGAGCAGGTCATCGAGTTTCCATCCAGGCTGGTGGGTGGTTAGCCATTGCTTTAAGCAACTGGATAGATGGATTTATAGCCTGCCTACCACAGCGGGGCCCCAACCCAGATGAAGTTTCTCGAAGCGAGTGTGAAACAGATAAATAAAAAAGAAACATGCTAGGCTGGATCAGTCTGGTCACAAGCACCCACCGCAAATTCGGTGTGGAAATAAAGCACTTTTCATTTTTCCAGCGGCGAGAGCAATTAACTATTAGAACATAACGCTCCGAGGACCGTGGTCGTATCCTGTGCTTGGTCCAACTGGAAGCCTTCCTGGCAGATACGCCTTGCCAGAGCGCGAGGTCTCCGAGGGGCTATCGGCTGCCTTAGAAAGGTTAATCCAGTGGTCTGTCAGCTGTAAAACTTGTGATGGGAGATGACTCCAGGTGCACAGCACGGGGAGAAATACTTCAAGGTCCTGCCTACCCGGTGGACTGAACTTAACTCCTAAATTGCCACAAAATTCAAGATCCAAAGTTTAAGACTTGGGATCTTTTTTTTTTCTTCTTTCTTTTTTTGACAAAGCTGATGTCATTTCTGGACATTTGGATCAAATAAATCCCAAGGACAGAGGATCTGGCTCAGATAGAGCCTGTTTGTTTGGTGGCCTCCAGATCACTGCCAGTCAGTGTGCATCATTAAGTGATGCATCGCTGCCTGGACGTAGAGACCAGCATGTCTGACTTTACCCTGGTTTGACCCTGTTTTAAGACCTGAAACCAGGTCTGAGAACTGCCAAGATAATTCCCTTAGGTGTGCAAAGTCCCCATTTCCATGTGCTGGGATTTGGACTTTGGGGTCAGATGGTACCTCTCGATGTTCGTGTTTCAAAACCAACGTTCAATCCCTGCAATGAAGAGAAGGAGCAACCTTTGCGAGCTGCCGGGAGAAACAGATGCAAAACACAAGAATCCAGGCAGATATTTCACTCTCTGCTACTGACTTCCTGAGTGGTTTTGGTTAAATCTCTTCACTTTTTCCATGCGCTCACAAAAAGTGAATCATACCAGGCTTCGAGGAGGAGGAATGAAGTGGGGTTCAGCAAACCCAGATTGTCTTTTTTTTTCTTTTTGTCTTGCCACTGGGGTGCCCTGCAAGAAGCCTCCTCCTGCTCCTCTCTTTTCTGTATTGGTGATTGCACTTACCTGCCTTGGTGGACAGGGCATGTGAAGGTGACTTCACCCAGCCCTGTTCCCCTGCCCTGGGATGGTGCCGTGGGCCCACACAAACTCTTTTCCACTTGTTTCTGCAGGAAGGAAGCAACCCACCGTCGAGCTGGGAGCCATGTGCCTCTTGCCTTGCACCTATGAGCTTCTCGGCGCAGATCCGAGCCTTTTAACCCCAACCTGATTCCACGTGAGGTCCCACAGGGTATTTTTATTGCCCCCGAACATATAATAATTACATGTACAATCTCTCTTGTTAAAAATTTACCTGTAAACTCGTTAGAACTACTTCTACTCTTTTGTCTCTTTTTTTCTTTTTCTTTTCTTTTTCTTTTTCTTTTTCTTTTTCTTTTTCTTTTTCTTTTTCTTTTTCTTTTTCTTTTTCTTTTTCTTTTTCTTTTTCTTTTTCTTTTTCTTTTTCTTTTTCTTTTTCTTTTTCTTTTTCTTTTTCTTTTTCTTTTTCTTTTTCTTTTTCTTTTTCTTTTTCTTTTTCTTTTTCTTTTTCTTTTTCTTTTTCTTTTTCTTTTTCTTTTTCTTTTTCTTTTTCTTTTTCTTTTTCTTTTTCTTTTTCCTTTTTCTTTCTCTTTCTCTTTTCCCTTTCCTTTTCCTTTTCCTTTTTCTTCTTTCTCTTTCTCTTTCTCTTTCTCTTTCTCTTTCTCTTTCTTTCTTTTTCTCTCTCTTTTGTTCTTTCATTAATTTTTCTTATTTTCTTCCTTTTCCCCTCTCTCTCTTCCCCTCTCCTTCTTTCTTTCTTTCTTTGTACACACCCATATTTTCCATATTTTAGATCTTATTCCACTGCCTGTCCCATACTGAATTCTGGCTCATTTTATGACATCTTTGGGGATGGTTTTCCATGGTTAAAGAAAATAAAAGGAACATGAAAGCCCCTGTGTAACACATCACCCACCTCTGTGGTGAGTTTCTGTTTGCATTCCCTGCAGCAAATTGGGCTTTCCAGCAAGAGGAAGGTCTGGGAGGGAAGGGGTAGAAGGAAAAGGGTGCATAAAACGGGAGAGGCACAGCTGTGTCTGAAAAAAAAAATATCCCTGTAAGTCTAGAGATGCGTGGCTGGAATGTAAAGTCCATTTCCCCAGGAAGGATGCTGAGGTGGCTGGATACTGCCAAGAAAGGAGCTTCAGAAGCTGGAGGGAGCTTTGGGTCTTTCACTGCTGCTGTTTTCCACTGCATTTGGTTGTGGATTTGGCAGTTCTGCCAAACTGGAGTTCTCCCCTTGGCCAGTGAACAGCAAGTGCCCATTCAGGTCTCCCAGCACAGCCCCCTTCTCACGTAGCTTTGGAGAGATGACTTCAAGCCATAAAGAGGTTCATGCACCATGGCCCAGCCAAGCACTGTTCTTTCTGCCAAGGTTAAAAACGAGGGGAATAATGAGCACAGACTAGGAGAAGACACGGAGGCATGGAGCTAGGATGCAGTGTGGGGACTAGGGGGAGGGGGGGTGTGAGCTGGCAGCCCAGGTCTGAGTTATTTGCTTTTCCTTCTGCAAAAAAGAGACTGCGAGGTTCATGCCTGCACAGGGACTGGCTGGCCAGAGTGTGGAGGGTAACACTAAAAATATCTTTGGTCCTCTGGTTCTGCCCAGTTGTTGCTTTCTCAGACAAAGATGTGTGACTTGCATGCATCCACGTCCTCAGCCTGGCACCAGCCTGGGTCGGTTTGCCCCTCCAGGTCCTTCCCAGGCCAAGCTTCATCACAACATGGCTCTTGAACTGGATTTTCCTTCCCTTCCCCCAGGTGGAGACAGCTGCCTCCTGAGCCTATAGTCAAATTAATACTTTCACACCCCCATCTACTCAGCCAACTAGTCAGCAAATGCAAAATTAGCCTAAGCCACAGCCTAAGAGTCATCTCCTTAGAAAAACAGGTTAAAAATATTTCTATATAATTACTAAATAATTTATTAAGTATTATTTAAGGTTATGTAAGATTTCTTCCGCTTGTGATTGCACTGGGCTCCACCTCAGAACCGTTTGCTCCGTTCCAATGACATTAATGGCAATTATTCCGTTCCTGTCTTTTTAAATCATGGTGCCATCTATGGCCATAATTAATACATGCAACTTGCTCACATCCAGCACATTTTCTCACTGCACAAGTGAAGCAGGAATTATAATTTTGTCAAGAACTTTCTGAGTGCTCCTTTCCCTAGGGCTATCCAGACTTACAGGTTTTTACATTTGGTTTTGCAATCAGGAGAAACTTAATTAAAAAAAAAAAAAAAGGAGGAAAAGATGAAACAAACAAAAAATCATGTGGGAACTTTCAAATCCTCCCTTGCCAGATCGGTTTTGTGAGCGAAAGATGAATTAGCCCTGGATGGAGCCGTGCCCCTCCACATCTGTAAGACATCCGTAACAACAGCTGCTATATTGCAGCACACCTTTGATCCCGGTCGCCTCGCAGGCCCCTTTCCCTGCTATTTCAGGGTGTGTTTTGCCCAGCGCTGCTATGCAGCCACCTCTGGCTACGGCAGCGGTGGCGTTTAACAAAGCAGTGCAATGATTCCCGGGGAAGGGAGGACCTGCGAGCAGGGGGGAACGACCTGCACCCTCCTGACGGACGGAAACCTGCAGGCACGTGTTTGACTGCAGGCAGGGGTCTGCCCTGCTTGCACCGAGGAGTCGGATGGGTGAAGAGCTCGAGGGCTGATGCCTGCCTGGCTTGGTGTCGGGGGAGCAGCGTCTCATTTCTGTTTGGATACGGAGGGCGGTGATACACAGCAGTGCAGAGCTGGTGGGGAAGGGAGCCTGTTCCTGGCTCTTTCTAGCCCCGTGGCATCTTCTGGCCACATCTATTCGGTGACCTTGTGCCAGGTCCAGGGAAACAGAGTTCAGACCCTTCTCTTGTCCCGCCAGCCTGTAAAAAACTAGGACAACTGCTCGTTCAGAGGGCAAGCAGCACCTCGAGCTGCAGACTGCTCTTGGTGGAGATATTGTGGCTACCAAAGCACCTTTGCCATGTGTCCCATCCCAAAGCTCCTCTCTGGAGGTTTTTCCCCCCACTTTATACAGGGGGAAGGGGTCCAGCTTCAGTTAGAAACAGGATTGGGGTGGGAGCAATGTGGGGTGCTAGTTTGGTACCCAGACACTGAGAGCTTTCTTAACTTGCGCTCACGTCCCCAGTGGACATGACCACAATTAACTGGATGGTTTCAAAGCACAGGGCTGTGAGGCTTGGTCGCCCTCTCTGAGGTGGATGATCACTGCCCTGCTCTCCTGGGGAGGGTTTCCCGGGATTTTGGTCTCTCTTGGGGTGGCCTCGGATGGGCAGGATGTTTCAGTGGTGGGTGGGGGACAAGGAGTTGGGTTTTCCTGACTCTGAAGAAGAGGTCAGGGTGGGTCCTGTCCTCCCCTCTGGAGCAGACATGTACGTGGCGGCAAAGATGTCTTTCCTGGAGGAGAAAGAAAAAAAGAAAAGGAGGAAAAAAGGAAGAGGCAGAGAGGATTCCTAGTTGCACCAGAGGGAGCCCTTCCATTGCAGATGAGGCAGAAATCAGGCTCAGGCTAGAGCTGGAGGCTAAACCCAATGTGGTGCCTCAGCCCTGGGCTCACCTTCCAGCTCTTTCCAGCCTGTGTTAACCGGGACAGGCAGAGCCCCCCAGTCCCATCCAGGGCTGTCACTATTAACCAGCACTTTGACAAGAGCCGGACAGAACAGCCTGGCACCGAGTTCCTGAAGACAAGGCAGCTCCTGATATAATGTTTTCCCCACCCCCAGCTTATACCCTGACTGGAAAAATCCCTCCACCTCAGCCTGTTCAAGCATCTCCTCTCCATTTTCCCCCTCAAGACAGTTTCCACCCCAGTAGGACACTCTCAGTTTGCTTGCCAGGCTGGAGGGAATGCTGGAAAAAAGCTCGGAGGCTGATGGGAGAGAAGACCCCCTCCAGTTAATCCTGGAAAATATCCTCCCGGGGTGACAAATGGAGCCAAGATGATTCCAATGCACAATTTCCCATCCCCTGCTGAGATCTGGATGTGTGACCATGCCTCAAAGATCCTGCATCAGGGCAGAGGGCAGCCCACATGTGCTGGACAGGAGGTTTGAGCATGACTTTGTTGAATGCAGAGCCCTTTGTCCCTTCAGGGCTTCTCCAGGTGTTCCCTTTCTAGGTCCCATTGCACAGACCTCCAGATACTTTTACTTTGCAGAGGAGACTGTTTTGCCTCCAAGGAGCTGAAGTGAAGACAGATCTAAAAAAGAAAGGCGAGAAGGTGCCTATGTTCTATTTTGGGACCCGGATAAACTGGGCTGGAGTGAATTTTCCCATGTGCTCAAGCGTTGGGGGACATTTCATGGACTTTACTAAGTGTTTTTCAAAGAGCAGCCTTGGGAGGGGAAGATGGGGGGTTCCTGACCTGCCCCTCTTGTCTGCACTGCAACATGCCAGCCACCTCCTGACAATCTTACTCAGCGTATGTTTCAGATACATACACTGTGGACCCATCTCTCCCATCAGAGGAATCTGGTTTTCCTCCGTGATATTCAATTGCCTTCACCTCAAGACCATCCCGAGATCTGCGCTCCAGCCCTTGACTCATCTCTGTGCCTGAAATCACCAACTACCCTTGTTTTAATGCACTTCTCCTCCAGTTCCCTGTCCCAGTGTCCTTTCCCAGTCACTCCAAGTGTCCCAGTTTTTCTCTTCCAAACCCTACTCCTCACCTACTTCATCCCTCCTCAGACCCAGCTGCCCTCCCTTGACCCGTTCATCCTTGGAAGCTGCAGAGGGAATGCTGAGAGCAGATGGTCTTTCCTGACCTTGGGAACCACATTGGTTGACAGTGGGTCAGAGCAACCCCACCTGGGGAAGCCCTGCAAGCCGTGATGGCCCTGATCTGGAGCATTCTTCTTGTGGGACGTTGGCATTAAGCAGGATTGAATGGGAGATTTATAGCTTGGCCATCCTGAACTAGGAGAGCAGAAAGTATCTATGAGTGGGATGAACCCGTCTTCGAGTCGTTTCCCTCCAGCTGGAATTTCTCGGGGAAACTGCTGTAGGATCTTCCTTTCCCTGGTGTGTAAGATAGCCTATTTTTAGTGAATACAATTTTCAGAAATGGCAGAGCCACTTTTGCTGGAACTTAACTAGAAAAATGCTTCTTTGGGTAGACACGATAGGAAAAATGTCAGACCAGATAGCTGAAAAATGGCAGGTTCATAAACTATAGAAACAGGGATTTAGAAAGAGATGTGCCAACTCACCTCATTTAAATGGTAGTTCAATGTTTATAGCTCAATTATAGCTCACCTAATCTGCTGTTTCACTGTCCTTCCACTGCCTACCTGCTCGCCGGTGGTGTCACATTCCCTCCAACTGTTGCTGAATGTCATCGTAACTTGAGCCCTACATGCTCCTGCAGTTCACGTGTTTTTCACAGTGGGTCAGACTTTGTGCCTGGGTGCCATGATACAAATCTTTCCTCACCAAACCTGCCTAGGGAGGACTCTCTCAGCATGCCGCAGGGTCTCCATCCTTGCTCTTGCCCTACCCTGGCTATGTCAATGAAGGTGTTTGTATGGCCATGGTTTCAAGCCAGTCTAAGAAATGATGTAGTTTAAAAACAACCCTGCTAAAAGAAAGCAGATTTTAATTTTTTTAAAGTGAAATCATTCGGTTAGGCAGTTTTGAATGAGGATGGGTTAAAATATGCACAGCAGGCTGAAGGCATTACCTAAAAATCCCAATTGAATGTGGCCACCTCTCTGCACCGGCTATGGGAAGAAAGACTCCAAGGGTAATTTGTCCTTTTTCAAAGAATCTGCTCTTCATATGCTGTTGTTGGATCTGGCACCACATAGAACCAGTGCAGACAGGCAGAGGATTTATGCCTATTTACCATCCTCCTGTAGAGGCAGGGCTGGCTGGGTGGATCGGGAGCTCCACAACCCCCTGAAAAAAAAATGCTGAAGATTCAGATTCTGTCTCCTGGAGATCCACCTGTTCTGTTAGTTGTTGGGAAGATCTCTATTCGTCACTGTCTGACCGTGAACTGCATCCAAGGAGGGAGGAGAGTGAGGTGTTTTGGGGATTGTTGTTGGCTCTGAGATCAAAAAAATATTATCCACGGGGCAACAAGCATTGCGAGAACTTCTGTCTACTTTCTACTCATAACCAATTTGGTCTCCCCTTAAGACAAGTCACTTTGTTCATAACTTGGACTCCTAAAGGCAGACATCGCAGACTGGTCTACCTCAGGTCTACTTTGGAGCCTAGAGGAACCAGGTAAATTTATGCGACCTCTCCCCATCCTGCCCCTACTAATTTGGAGACAGTCACCTTGTGGGATACAACAGGCTTCACGCTCCTGCTGGCAATGGGATGGTGGAGTTGTGTGACTTTGATATTATTGATAAATTGCATCGTGGTCCCTGGCTCAATGCTGCCATAAAAGAACAAAGAAATGCCCAATTTGCCACATCAATAGAGGGACACAGTCCTCCCCTCTGCGAAGAGCTAGCAGCTCCTTGCCAACAGGAGCAGAAGCCTTGCTGGCCAGTGTGTGCATGCACTGTGGGACTGGGAGCTCTGAACCCCAGACATATGGTTTAAATATTCTAATAGATGTGGTAATCCTTTTGGTTTCCAAATAATGTTATGGTCGAGTCGATTTATGGTAACGCTATCTTAAGCAATGAGGGCAATAAAAAGAGTTTTAAATGTGAAGAATTTTTTTCTTCTTGCTTTTTTTAAAATAAGGACTTTTTTCTTTTTTTTTAAACAGCCTTTTCTTTGTGCTCTGTTTAAAGCCGTCAGGAGTGGAGATCCTGCCAAAGCTACTCGGTGCTTGTGAAGCAGACACACACCTTGCTGGTAAATGGGCTTTCCTGGAGCCAAGTGGTGTCCCCGTCCCCATTGTGGCCCACCATCCTGGTGACTCAATCCCTGCTGGAGGACAAGATCGATATTTCTGTCCTTATTTACTTGCTTTTATTTTGGGACAGAGTGGGAAACTTGTGGCCCGTACAGTGTTCTCCACTGGCTTGAACAGTTGCCTGGCTTGTTGCCCATTACCATCTCCCCCCTCCTAAAGCTTTTCTCTCTGGAGAAGGTCTCAGGATGGATTTGTGTCCTGAACTCTGCAGTCCCCTTCTGTCACAAGACCAGAGATTAGCTCAGCTGTGATGGAGAGCCTCTCGAGGAGACAACCGGCTCATCTTGGTCTGGCTGAATGCCTGGACACCCCTAGTCCGAGGTTTCCTCCCAGCCTGTGGTGATCTGGCATGTTGATATCCAGTCCTGGAGGTGGGACTTCACCCCAGGCTCTGACTGCAAGGAACAAGCAGATTTTCTGCATTGTTACTCTTCTTTCCCTGGCAGCTTGGGACACGAATTCAATTCCACCCAGAGGGCCTGGAGGGGTGGTCATGCCAGCTATACCCAAGGCTTCAGCTTCTCTGGCTGTGTGGCTTTGAAAGAGCTTTGAAAAAGAGACCTGAGCCTCGACCGCTCAGACATCCCCATAGCTGTGCACCAGATGTTGGACACAACAGCAGCCCGGAGGGACCAGAAGGAAACTTTCACACTGCCATGAGCAGGGAAGGCTCTCAATGCCGTTCCCCAGCTCGGAGGAGGACAATGATCTCATTTTTTGGGTCGGGTCCCACCTGTTTTGTTTTGTCTACAGCTTTAGAGAAGAAATAGTAAAAACTGGATGCCAGAAATGCCCAGCATGTAGACTAGGGAAGGATCTGTCCCAATCCACCGGAGACAGTGACTCCAGATTTGCACCACGAGACCCACCTCAGCTACAAAGGCACTGCAGCAATTTTCAGGCCAATCTACTGATACATGAGCCTTCTAGACCACTTTGAAAAAGTAGCTCTTTAAACAAAAGCCCTTTTAGTCTTCATTATGGAGTCAAAGGCTGCTTTCACGTAAGGCCAGGGTAGGTCAGATTTCATTTGCTTGGAGATAAATGGCTTTGTCAGCAAACATCTTTTGTGGATTTTTTTTTTTTAGATTTGAATTATTGGATTTCCTGGGAATTCTCAGCAAGTAAAAAGGTAAAGAAGTGAAGTTATATACAAGAAAGCTGAATATCCAGTTTTCAGTGAACATTATTATCCAAATTAGAGAATGCTAACCTTACCAGGACTTAAAGAAAATTCTCTTTATTTGTGAACAATAATAAAAAATTTGGTCTGATAATAAAAAGTTGCAATGCTATTTTTTTGCCAGATCTGCTCTGAAATCATTCATATTAATACGTGTGAAATGGAATTTAGTTCAAGATTTTAACAGAAAAAATTGGGATGCACAAAGAGATCTCAGACTGGACCCAGGGTGAAACTGGGAAAGGTAAATAACAATATAGCCTCAGGCCACATGCATAAATAAGCTGAGAATTTACAAAACAATAATGAAATATTCATCATAAGGCTCCCCATCTTCTGTACTTAGACAAGGCACCAGCTTGAATTTTTACCATACAGCATTTTAAAGCTTTTGGCTTGGCATCTATGGGTGGCTAAAATAACACTAGCTCCTTTTCAGAGATCCTTTGCTGCAGGGAAGGACAAGCTTTGGGCATGATGAATTGGTCTCCATGCCTTCCTGAAGGCATTGGTCTCCAGAAGTACTCTGACAGAAGAAGTTGTAAGGCATATGGCTTTCAGCTCACGTGCAAAGCTGCGGAGCCTGTTGATTGCGAGGGTTAAACATAACTTCTTTATGGCACCGTCCCCTTGCACTTATATAGA
>NW_009228718.1:0-280 GCF_000690835.1 Fulmarus glacialis
GGGTGTTTCGGGCTCCTTTCCACCACTGCCCCCCAAGGTGTGCTTTTAAAAATAATCAAGGTAGTGAAGATTTAAGGGAAGAGAAGTGTTCATCTGGGTGAGCCGCTCATGTCTGCACATCCAGCCCCTGGGAGTCTTTTCCTTCTCCCAAGAGCTAAACCAGGTGTTTGGGAGGGGCGTGTGTGTTTATTCCGCCCGTCTGCATCCTCTTTCTGTGGGTCGCAGCGAGTGTCCCCTTGCCAGCGCAGGGTTCCCTTACGCTGTCCCTGGTCGGCTGCCC
>NW_009228718.1:468-2201 GCF_000690835.1 Fulmarus glacialis
TGAAATGGGGGGGCTGGTGGGGGCAGCGATGCCTATAAACGCCCGGTAAATCCTCCTGCGGCACCAGATCTTGTTTAAAAATAAAAGGGCAACCCAGCGTCCGTGGAAGGAGCTTGCTTTGCTCTTGCCCGGCTCAGATGGGACTTGGTGACAACCCGAGGTGTCTGAGCTCCCTGCGTTGGTGCCTTTCTCCCGGGCGGCCCCTTGTCCCAGTGTGGGGCAGCTCAGAAATCCAGGAGCGATGCGTCGTCCGTGTGCAGGCAGCATGTTTCGGCTGGGGAGCGCAGGCCTGGGGCCCAGGCGCCTGCTGGCTATTATTAGCAGCATTTGTAATCCTCAGCGACTGTATCCAGGCTGCCGGGCAGTGCGCAGACAGCCCTCGCCTTGGAAAGCATCGCCACTGACTCACTGGACGGCCTTGGGCAAGTCCCAGGGGGTTGCACACCCTGCTCTGTACCGTGATGCTCTGCAACGCCCAGGGGTGAGCCCTGACCTGCTCTGGGGGCTGGGACGTGGGTCTGCCTCCCTGTGCTCCTCCTCACCTCCCCCTGTCGCTTCTGAGCCTCGGAGCTCCCTCTCCCCTTCCCGGTACCCCTTGGCTGTGGGTACGGCTCTCGAGCAGCCCCCTCCCTCATCCCAGCGTCCTGGAAGCCACATCTGTCCCTCTGCCGTGTGATTTATTGGTGCCTTTGAGTACCAGGATCTTTGTCAAGCTGCTGAGCCCTTGGGCTGCCGTTGGCCGGCTGGGTCCTGGTTGGGCTAGCTGGGCAGCAAAGCTGGCCACCCAGCCAGAGCTGCTATGGGGCCCGGAGCACACCCAGTGCTTTCTGATGAAGCGCAGCACCCTGACGGGACAGATGGCTGTATCCAGTGCTGTATCCAGTGCTGCCAGAGCTCACCGGTTCCTCTGCTGTCTCGCTAGCTTGAGTCTTCTCAGGAATGTTTCTCCTCCCCTCGAGCTGCTCTTCAGTCCCGATTTCTTTGAACAGGCACTGCTGCAAGGCTTATTGCCTTCGGAGGCGGGCTCAGCTCCTTTATCCCCACTTGGGCACAGTGTGATAACAGGGTTTTGCGTGCCTGCAGGCGAGCCCTTGCTCAAGGCACAGGGGGTCTCGTGTCCTCCAGAAGCCTGGCTGGGCCCCCTGGGACCAGGGTCTCTGCTGCGCTGCCCTCAGCCCCTCTTGCAGCAGAGCAAAGGGGACGCCAGAGCTGAGTAGGGTCCTGGCTGGTTTTTCCTCCTGAGAACGGTTACCTCACTGTAGGAGCAAGGCAGGGCAAGTCGCCCTGGACTTGAGCAGCATCGGGAAGGACGGGGGGGACCAGGCGGTGGCTGTGATCTGGGGGGTGGTGGAGAGCAGCGGGAAGGGGGAGGGATGCTTCTCGCTGCTGAGTAAGTGTTTGGGAGCGCTGGCCCACGCGTGATCTCGCGGCTGCCAGGACCACTCGGCGCAGGCTGCCTGGCCAGGGCTGGCAGTCCCGCGGTGCTGGGTGGCATGGCGGAGGGAGTACGTGCGTTTCCAGCAGGCACCGCACGTGTGTGAACGGGGAGCGGTGCCCAGGCTGCTGATCTGGGGGATCAGAGTTGGGGAGACCATCCACAGCTCTGCAGAGTCTCCCCTGGGTTCCCTGGTTTTGCTCCCTGCAAATATTCTCAAAGTTGCTTCCTCCTCCTCCTCCAGCGGTGCTTAGGCCCAAGCCCAGCAGATGTTACAGGCTCCGATGGGACTGGGCTT
>NW_009228718.1:2348-4803 GCF_000690835.1 Fulmarus glacialis
TGCTGCAGGCTCAGGGCTTCTTGGTTGACTCGGTACACCAGCAAGCAGAGGGCTGTGCTCGGCGCTCGGAGAGCTTTCTTTCCTTTTTTTTTCCCCCCTCCTGTTTGCTCAGCACGTACTGCACTGGGCTGGTTCAGATTCACTGCAGCCATTAACCACTCGACCAAAATGCTGATGGATGAACCCGTGCAGGGAGAGCAGCCTTGGCGTGTTTAATGGCTGGCTGGCGCTGTGCACCCCTCTGCTCCTTCCTTCCCTTCTCCCTGCCCGTGCAACCCAGGGTCTGCTGAGCACCCTGAGCTGTGCGGCTCAGCCTCCCGCCTGCTCCCACCTCCTGCCAGGGCAGCCTGCGATGTGCAACCGGCTGCTAAAATTGGCGCGGGTCGAGGCTTCCCTGCCCTCTCTGGGAGGAACGGACCGTTGCAGCATCATGCCCTTGGCTATAAAATGAAGCAGTGGCAGAGCAGGGAAAGGAGCCCAGGAGTCCTTGTTTCCATTAATTGCTGGTAGAGGTTCCCCTTGTCTCTGCTGGCTCCCATCACTGAAAAAAAGTTAATTAGTGTGTCGCTGTCTGTTCTCATCCCCATCCCCAGCTTGTTAATGGATGAGGCAGTGCTGTCAAAGCGATCCCCTGATGAAAAGCTGTTGGGTGGGAACTGCAGCATCGCTGGGGCTGCCGAGTCTTGTTCTTGCAAGAAACGGTCAGAAAACTTCAACTCTCTAATGAGTATTTCTGTCGTGGAAATGGCAGATGGCAGGGACAGGGCAGGGTTTTCAGTGGTGGTCCAGAGCCAGCGCTGCGATGCCACCCTGGCTAGGATGCTCTGGAGATGGGGAGGGCAAGCAGGCAGTGCCAGGCTCTCTGCTGGGCACGGCAGCCTGGCTGGTTTGCCAAGGGTTAACCGCAGCTGGTGGCTTCGAACAGAGCAGGGTCAAGTGGGTGACAGCGGGGAGAGAGGGGACGGCTCT
Organism: Fulmarus glacialis; assembly: GCF_000690835.1. Lineage (NCBI taxonomy): Eukaryota > Metazoa > Chordata > Aves > Procellariiformes > Procellariidae > Fulmarus > Fulmarus glacialis. Next base: position 3,318 of record NW_009228718.1, read on the forward strand.
GGAGGCGATCCGGCAAGGTGGGGGCCTTGCACTCGGGGGTGCCCAGCTCGTCCTGGCCAGGGAGAGTCATGCAAATCCTGCCTGTTAGGACAGCGTGCTGTGCTGCGCTGGCACCTGGATAGCAAAGGCACGAAGGGGATGTCACCTGCCTCTTCTGCAAAGCTCCCGGCACCTTTCCCCTGTGCCCCCCACCCCCATCTGTGCCTTCCTGGGGGCTCCCAGCACCCCTGGACACACCAGGCAGCAGAAGCACAAACCACCCAGCTCCCAGCGGGGACTCTTTAAATTTAAGAAGTCAGCATCTCCCCCTCTAACACCTCCTGCCTGCCTTCCCGGTGCTGGAGGGGAGAGAGTGTCTAATTAGTCTGGCTTTAATTGGCAGCCGTGCAGGCTGCCTCCGTGCTGCCGCAGGGCTAGGGCAGGAGCTGGGCCGTCCCGCAGCGCGGTGGGGAGGGATGCGGTGATGTGCTACCTCTCCTCGCAGTCCCGGCAGCAGCACAGCCCCTGCCAGCGGGATGCGGGGCTCTCCTGCCGGACCCGTAACTGCTCGGATGTGCCCTGGCTCTCACCCGGTGCAGTCTGTGCCAATAACGAATGCATCATCTCTTGCAGTGTCTGCAAACTGGGAAGCAAGGCAGGACGTGTGTCACCCTCCTGGGGAGCCTGTGCACGTGTCGTGCCCTCCCCTCCTTCCCAGTCATGGGGTTGGAGCACAGGGCTGGCGCTGGGACGCGGTGTGGGACGCGGTGTGGGGAACGGTTGCATTGGGCTTTACGTTGTGTCCCCTACAGTGGGTCGGGGAGGTCGGGCTGCTGCTCAGTCCCTTCTGGGCTGGGTATGGCCCCGGGAGCCGGCCCAGAGCCGGTGCGCTGCTGGAGCAGAGGCCACGAGGACTCTTTGCCTTCTGAAGTGCCCACCCGTGTGAACGGCCCCCGGGTAAGGCCTCGAGGGGAGGGCAGGCTTTGCCTGCCCCTGCTCCCTGCCCAGGGATGCCGGCTGGCCCATCCCTGGCAGCAAGAGATATCCCAGTGTTGGTGCCTGTGGTGTTTGCTTGCCAGAGGCCGGAGCAAAAAGAGGAGAGCACCGGAGGAGCCGGCTGGGTGCACTGCTGGGGGTGCTGCGCTGCAGCATGACGCGGCCTGTGGGGATGGGTGCTGCTGAGCCAGGACTCCTCACCCTGCTGTGGGACGCGCCGGTGTTTTCCTAATCAGACCCGGTGCTGCCCGACCCCTCGCCGCGGGCTGGATGGCCCCGGAGCTTCAGCGGGGCTCTGGCCGCTCCGTGGCTCATCCTCGCCCGCAGCGGTGACGGGGGCACTGGTGGGAGCAGACGCTCCCCGCGTGTGTGGGGGGGTCAGACCTGCGAAGCGCTGCCTCTGCACGAGGCGCATCCCCGCCAGGCACCCCGGGGCTGGCAGGACCATCGCCCGGGGCAGGAAAAACGATCTCGTTCTGTAGAAGCCGCTTCTCTGGCTGGCGGGGGGGCG
>NW_009228718.1:5056-7137 GCF_000690835.1 Fulmarus glacialis
ATTTTCTCCCCCTGCTTTGCAGCCTGGGATCTTCCCTTTTCCCAGAGCTGGAGTGGGGCAGTCGTTTGTCCCCATCCTGTCCATAGATGCCGGGGCTGTCCCTATGACTGAGGACAAGGAGAGGAACACACCAGCCCCCTGAGAAGGGAAACCCATTGCTCAGAGGGGTCTGTGCCGGGGATGGAGGAAGCGGGGAGGAAATGGCCAGAAATGAGCTGAAAACCAGATGATGCTGTGATGGGGAGCCCGGCCTCCATCTCCCCTAGGGCTGGGAGGGGGCTTGCACAGTGGCAGAGCCATGAGGGAGGATTTTGGGGGGACAACACCAAGCTCCTGCGTCTGAGCCGTCTTCCCCTGGGTAACTTGGAGCCGTCTGTGGCTGGTGCTGCCCGTGCCCAAAATGTCCCTGGGGGTCTTGTCTTCGCTCCTGAGTCAGCTTCATGCGCGGGCGTCTCGCTTGTTGGCTGTGGAAGCTAAAGGGCAAAAACATGTTTCTGATGATCCAACAAATGCTTCAGCTCTAAAGCCAAGAGCTGCCAAAAGCTGAGACAGATGTATTGCTGCATTGGTATTTAAGGTAAATGACTTGTTGGATTTTAACCCTGCGGGCGCTGGGCTTTCCAAAGCCCCTGGCAAGCTGTACAGAGGGATGATTCAGATGTAAGCGGGCACGGGATGTGCTGTGAAGTGGGCTGGGTCCATCCTGCCCGCAAGCAGGAGCGGGCAGGGAGCGCCCGGCGTGTTCCCTGCCCCACGTGGCCTTGGGGCCAGGCAGCTGCCGCTGAGCGCATCCCCTTGCCGATGCCGGTGGCAATGCGATCTTTGTTTGCCGCAGCAGCTGGCCTGGGCAGCCCGTGTCAAGTCTCCTCCAGATACTCCCGGATAATGACGTGTGCAGTCTCTGCAGCGCTTCTTGTCGCCCTTTTTTTTCTGCGGGGAGGCTTTCTTGTTCGGCGTGCAACCCTGGAGAGATGCTGGCTTGTGGGCTGCCGGCTGGAGCACTTGGGTCCCTGGTTCTCCAGCAGCTCCTGCTGCTGTCTGGCCCCCGTCCATGCTTCCCTCGCTCCCCACTGCTCGAAAGAGTCTCCCTGTATTGCCCCTGGGCTGTTTCATATAGGAGAGCAGTGCCCAGGGTGCCATAGTGTCCTCTTCAGTTGTCAAGTCTCCCAGCATTGCCCCAACACCTTCCCCCTCCATTTTTTGGCTGCAGGACGCTGCCCTGCTCTTGCAGAGCATCCCGTGCCTGGGGCAGCAGCCCCCGGCTCAGCTGCTCTTACCCCACGGCTGCAAGGGGAACCGGCACAGCAGCACCCCCCGGCCCCGGCAGGGCTGAGGAGCCCTGAAATTTGGGGCAGGCTGTCGGGATGCTCCAGGCAGGGAGGGCTCTCCCCTCCGCCCCGGCTGGCAGGAGCTGCGGGCAAAGCCAGGCTCAGGGTGGGGGTTTTGTCCCTGCCGACCGTTTTACAGAGGCTGCTCCCAGCCCAGCACTGGTATTTTCACTGCAAGGCCAACGGACACGATGTCCCCGCTCCCTGCCCACGCGTATCCTCCTCCGCAGCTGCCCTCCCGGCGCAGCGGGAAAAGGTTCAGCTGAGAAGCGTTTGGGCTGGGAGAGGGCAGGGGAAGGAAGGCTTTGCACAGGGGTCGAGGCCATTCTGCATTCAAAGCTGATGTGGGGCTGAGAGGGCAGGGAAGCCGCAACTCCGGGATTGCAGCGGGGGGACAGGAGGGTTTCAAGGGGGTATTACCCTGCGATGGAGAAGGCAGCTGGCAGAGCAGGCCCTGCAAGTGTTAACGAACCGAGCATACTGTGCTGTTCCTCTCCTTTCCCCTCCTGCTAGCCCTGATCTGCTGCATCAGCATCCCGGGCAGCTGCCTCCAGCCCTGCCAAGAGCCCGGTGCTGGCCGAGCTGCTCCCCCTCGCCGATGGCTCCTTGCAAGGGTCCCGGTCCTGCAGCCTGGGGCTGCCGCGGAGGGCAGCTCATGAGCTCCAAACCCTGGCTCCAGGGCTGGGCGTTGGAGGTCTCTGGTGTTCCTCACTCCAGCAGCCATGCCGCAGCTTGGCACACGGATCGGAGGCA
>NW_009228718.1:7186-7823 GCF_000690835.1 Fulmarus glacialis
CGGGCGCCGGGGGTCACGGGGGCCTGCGGGCCACATCTGGAGATTTGTCCACGTGTGCTGGTGCTGCCGGGGCTGGCTGGTTGAGCACGGGGAGGGCTCGGGGGCGTCTGTGCTCAAAGCTTTTGCCTCTTTCCAGATACCACCTTTGGGTGCCTCACCTGGGTCCAGCCTCGGGCACACGGGACAAGCAGAGGATGGATGCGGCCACGCAGCGCTTTCCAGCAATGCAGAGGTGCGTGGGACAGAGAGCCGGCCTGGGGAGGGTGGCACAGCGAGCAGTGTGCTGGCATCCCTGTGTGGATGGGACATCATCCCAGGGTAGCAGTGGCCATGGCGGGGTGGGGGGCAAAGCTTGCCTGCTGCGCTCCCCCCGGGGGGCTTGGACCAAGCCATTAAAAGCCCACCCATTTAAAGCAGAGAGAAACAGTGCTCCAGGTGCAAACGTGCTTCTCGGATGTGCAGGGAGCGATGCCTGGCTCCTGTGGGGAGTCAGCGACTGGGGTCACGCTAAGGCAGCCTGGGGGTCTCTGGCGGTGGGGCAGCGATGGGTGCGAGGGAGCGAGCAGCCCCGGCAAGGCAGACGGACGGGGATGTTGAGGCTGGGGCTGCAGCGCCCGGGGAAGGGAGATGCGTGCCT
>NW_009228718.1:7922-9422 GCF_000690835.1 Fulmarus glacialis
TGCCAGCCTGGCATCCCCGGCTGCTCCCTCTCTGCTCCCATCAAATGTTTCTTCCTCTGGGTTGGAGTGGAGATATTTTCCTTCCTTGGAGGTTTGGCACCCAAATTTCCTACTTGCTTCCACTGTTAAATGCTCAGAAATGCTCAGTTCCTAACTCCTGGGCAGGGAACAAGCTAAAACATTCCTTCTTGTGCCAGCTCCTGGAGGGTCAGGTCTCCCTGGGGGCATCCCAGCTCACAGGGAGAGATGGATGTGATGGGGAACCACTGCCCCAGGCTTGTGGCCGAGTCCCCGGGGCCAGGGCTGAGCATCCCCTCCCCGCACCCTCCCTGTGGCCTCTCCTTTGGGTGCTGCCCCGCTCCCAGCCATCCCCAGGGGAAGCCCGGGTGTCCGGCGGGAAGTGCCCATGTTTGGAAGCGTGGCCCAAAATAGCGGTGGCTGCGGGGGGCGGGGGTCTCGGCGGCGTGTCCTTCTGGGGAGCTCAAGAGCAGGGTGGCGAGAAGAAGCCAAATGGCTGTGAATAATGCACATTCCTCACCGATGACAAACTAACCTAGTTCTGGGTCGGGGCTGCATACCGCGCTCCAGCAGTTTATCTAAAGCCATGCACTGCAAAGCCAGCGCTCGGCTCTGCACAGGGTCCTTCTTGGACCGTCTTCGTTTCCCTCGGGTCTCCTTCGCCCCGACTTTTCCCTTGTCCTCAAGTGTGGTGGCTTGCCAGGCTCCCTCCGTGCTCCTTCCCCTCTCTCCCATGTGCTTTGCCCTTGGCATGCCAGCCCCATCACTTCCAATCGAATGCGTGGGGCCGGGGAGGATGCGGGAGGACGCGTGCTCCGGGGTCCTGTCGACCTCCGGGCTCGGCTCACAGGGGTTTGCAGCCAGGGTGCTGGGCGCTTTGCGGGAGGAGGGCGCGTATGTGGGGGCATTGCCATGTGTCCCTGTCTTATCTCCAGAGCTGGAACCGTCCTCTCCCTCCCTGTTTGCCATTTGCATGACTCTGCTGTGTGTACAAAGGGAAGGAATCTGCACTTGATAAAGCTTGTTGTAGCTTGTAGGAGGCAACCCCCAAAACTTCCAAAATTGCTTTGCATTTATAAAAAATAATGTGCTGTTGCTGCTCCTGTCTGTGCTCCAGAGATCAGCTGTGCCCCCGCAGTGCGCGTGGAGGAGCGAGGGGCCGGGGGTCCATGGGCAGCAGCCAGCGGTGTCTCGGGGGGTTGCTGCTAGGCGAGGCTGGGAGGGCTCCTGGCGGGGTCCCAGCATGAACCCCCCAGCGTTGCCTTCAACCACGGGTCCCGGCTGGCGAGTGCTCCTGCGCTTCGGAGCAGCTGCTTGGCCCGTGGCTGCAAGGTGGCTTTTGCTGGGGACCTGCCTTTTCCTAGCGCTGGGATGGTCCATCCAAGCCTGAGGGCACTCAGAAGTCCCTGCGGCTTGTGGCTCAGTCCCCTGCATGTCCCTGGGCAGGGTGGGGGGTGCAGGGGGTGCTGACGGGGGGTGCCA
>NW_009228718.1:9448-13020 GCF_000690835.1 Fulmarus glacialis
TTGGCCTGGGCCAGGGCGGGGGTGCAGGGCGTGCTGACGGGGGGTGCCAGCCCGGGAGGGTGCTCGGGCACAAGGCTGTGCCTGAGGACATCAGGATAGCAGGTTCTTCTGAAAAACCTTAATATCCCCTCGATTACGGGGAGGCACTTGCATTTCGCAGCCTTTGGGTGGGAGTGCAGTAAGAAGGCCAAATCCTCCCACTGACAAGTGAGAAGTAAGCAGACTAACAAACCTTGCTCGTTAGTGAGCATTAGTTTGGCCTATTCTGTAAAGGAGGCAGGGAAGGGGTACCCAGCCCTCGCCTCGGGAGCTCTGGTCTCTGCCTCCCCGCCCTGCAGGCTCTCTGCCCTGGTTGAGCACGGGTTATTTAGCACAGCACCTTCTCCTCACGGCTGCTCTGTTTTTGACTTCCAGGAGGAAGATCCGGACTCAGAAAACGAGAAGCTGGTGGTGAGAGAGCCGGAGGATGAGGATGGTGAGTGCTGAGCAAGCCAGCACCCTGCGGGGAGGGTATGGACGGGTCTGAGGGGCTGAAGCCCCAAGCGCTTGGGGATCCTCTCCTTCCTCCAGGAAGCAGAGGAAATTCCTACCCCAGCAGCAGCCTGTTTGCTTCCCCGGGTGCCCTTGGGCTGTTTGCCTTGGGGTACTTTTGTGATGAAGCTGCCCCAAAAGCTCCTTGCTCACATCCAAAACTATATCCAGGGGCTTTAGTCAGAGCAGTGTTTAACTGATTAGCTAATTAGTTGATTGGAAAATGATTAATTGACTAATTGGGGTGACAACTGCTGCATTCGTAAGAAAATGAAACAGATGGTGCCAAGCAAGAGTGTGTGTCTGAAGGGGTCTCTGCTGTCCTGAGCAGCCCCGGAGATGGTGGGATGTCCCCAAGAGCCCCTGCGCGGGGTGGCCGTGGGCAGCAGGAGGGCTTGGGGCGTTCCCCCTTCCCTGCCCCACTTTCCGCTTGCCCTTTTTAAGGCGCTGTGTGGCAATCCCCTGGCTCGGGAGGATTACGCCTAATGCCACAGAGAATCAAATTTTAATCCTGCTGCCGTGCCCGCAAGGTGGGGGAAGTGCCTTTGGAGATGGGGTTCCCAAAAGACACTTACTCCACCCCTTTAGGCTTCCTCGCAGCACTGGTGATTGGGGATGTTACTGTGTGGGACTGTGGGAGACCTGGTTTGAGGGATGATGGATGTATTCTGCCAAATGGATGCTCAGTAACGCTGCTCTGCCAGGGTCCGCATCCTTCGGTTCAGCCCCGTTTCAGGGCTGCTCCAGCACTGCGGTGCATCACCCCTAAGTGGCTGTGGCTTGGGAGCAGGTGGAGATGACATTTCCTGGCCATGGGTCGTGGCTACCCCAGTATCCTCCCTAAGCATCTCCTGCAGACAGCCACTGACTGCTCTCCTGAATTATTTACACCATTTGAGGTGTTTTAACGGGACTGGGTAAAGCGATGGCTCAGCTTGCCGAGGAGGAGGCGAGCAGTGCGCAGCTGGGAATAACGGTGGTGCCCTGGCTTTGCTGGGGAGAACCTCGCTCCTTCCTTCACTGTTTCTCCTGCGCGTCGCTCGGTCCTGGCCCAACTCAAGCCACTGAGCTGCTGCCTGGCAAGCCTGCGAGCAGGCAGGGGTGGCATGGGCAGTCTGTCACCAGCCCGGGATGCTGCCGCGGTGGCCAAACCCACCGGAGCAGCCTTCTCCCCGCTTCGGGCAGCGAGGCTCGCGGGGAGCGGGCAGGTACTTGCTGCGTGCGCAGGGCGCGCCGGAGCGAGCGTGTTCGGAGCAGAGGTGCACTCGAGGGGCTGCTTTCACCCTGCGAGCCTGGCAACGCAAGGGCAGAGAGATGAAAGACAAATGTTTTCTTTAATATGAACTCACAGAGACTCTTGAGTAAGTAGGTCACCTCATATTTCTGTAGTGTTTTCACTGTCCATGTGAAAACCTGGCCTCCCCTTTTCTGTGTGTTTCCTGAAGTTTGTTTTCAGTCTGCAAAGAAAGTTCCTGAGCTCAGAAAACATCCAGTGGTTTCCAAAGCCACACACTGGCTCCTTTTTAACCACAACATACGGGCAGGGAGATGGGTAGCCTCCTCGCCTCCCTCTTCCCTTATTCTTTTCTGGCAGGGTGGCAATTAAACTGCCCTTCTTGGGACAGGCAAAATCCCAAATCTCTATTTGGCAGAAAACCACGTGAGGGAAATGATCTTAATTGTCCTTGAAATCAGGCGAGCTAGACAAAGGTAATGAAACAGCTCCTGCTCTGCATCAGGGTAAGAAACAGGATGTTACACCCTCTTTTTTTTTTTTTTTTTTTCTTTCTCTTAATATCTCCCAAAGCAGCAGCCAGCTGAATTTTCTTTCCATGCACTTTTACGGCCACCCGAAGGGCTGATAAGCGGCAGCATTACTACTTGTTTCCAGCTGGCCAGACTTGCTTGTCTGCCGGTTTGGAGGGTTTTCCCACTGAGGGAAGTGGGATGTGGCCAAGCTGAATGTCTGGGGCTGCGGGATCGGAGCATGGGGGTGCTTGTGTTCGGACACTTGTGAAGACGCTAGGGAAAGGGTTTGCCTTGTTGTTCCCCCAGGAGCCCCGACAGTATTTTGGGATTAGAGAAACACTCCGGATCAGTAACTGAGCAGTAATCCACCAGGACTTCCCAGGGAAGCTCCCCATGATCAGGGACGCAGAGATGCAGAGAAGAAGGGAGGAAATGTGGATATCTGCAGGGAGAAGGTTTCTGTTAAATTCCCAGCCCACTAACATCACTCGAGGCATGCTCCGTACGCTAGTGGCAGTGACCTTGCAGTGGTCGGCACGCTCGGTCCCGTACCTGCCCGCGCAGCCTTGCACGGCTTGTTTTTGAGATCTCAAGTTTCCCCATCTACAAACTGAGGCTCTGACTTGCCTTTCACGGGGGGGTCCCCAAGGTCTGCGAGAGCTCTGGCAGCAGCTGAGTGCATGCGTGAGCTTGGGGTTGGAGAAATCGCTAAATCAAACCGTTGACCCTGGACAGGGGGAGAAAATCCTTAAGGGGAGTATTGACCAGAAAATAAAGGGAAGCTGCTGATGCTGAATCCTTCTGGATGTGAGGAAGGGAGGAGAGGGCCTGTGGGATGTTTTTCATTTGGGCAGGTGGAGGAGGAGAGACTGTCATGAATGTGCTGCCTGCAATAGCAGTGGTGAGGACTGGAAGGGGCTTCCTAGGTGGCTAGGGACAGAGAATAGGTTATGTACAAGTTGGGGCTTTCTTTCCTGCCACAGAAGACAGAGGAATTTCACCGCTCTTGGGGTCTTGCTGGTGCTGGGAGTTATCATCCTGGATATCTGGTTTGTGGATAACGTGCAATTTTTCAGGGCCATGCAGATAATACAGTAACATCTTCTTTTTGTGGACCCCTTAGACGTATTCCCAGGGCTCCAAGGATTGGTGGAAACAGCAGATGTTTCTGGGTGGATGTGGAAACAGCAATGCTAGATGGCTTGACATGAGGCAGCTGAGTCCTGCAGTCCTTGGGAGATAAAGGCTCACAGATAAACAGCCCACAGATAACCAATAAAGGCAACTACCCG
>NW_009228718.1:13032-31396 GCF_000690835.1 Fulmarus glacialis
GCCCTTTGGATTGACCTCCACTCCTGTTGTTTTCTCCCATCCGTAGGAAGATCAAGCAGGGGAGAGGTTTTTAAAAGCAAATAGTGCTCGAACAAAATCCGATTGGAAAAGGATCGGCTTTGGCTCAGAGTCTGTGAGCTTCGGTGCTCTAATTAGCACAGGGCTGAGGCTGGTGAGCTGGGTAGGAGAGCAGCCAGGCCTGGAGAAGGAGACCTCAGTTTCCTCTTCAGGTCTGTCTGCTGGTGACAGAGGGACCTGGACCCAGCTGTGTTGGTGCTCCTGGGGCTCCCTTGGCACAGCTCTGTTTGCAGCCCCGGGATTTGCAGCGTGGCACCTCCTTTTTTCACAATCTTTGTCAAGGACTGCAGGAGAGCTGCTGGGCTGCGTGGCCTGGGACAGCTCTGCTTGTGGCACCATCTGTGAGCCCCCGGCATGGGAAAGGGCTGCTGGACAAGGAGAGGGAGAGAGGAGGAATGCATGTCTGGAGCGGAGAAGCAGAAAATGCTGTAAGCTAATCAGGGCAGGATTAGCATGTCTTGATAAGCCAAGATGGGCCTGCAAGATTTTGAATCCAAAGAGAGCAATAGCATATGGTTCCTGTGCTGTAGGATTTACTTGTATCTGCTTCCAAGCAGGGCTGCTCACTCGCAGCAGTCTTCCCTGTTCCCAGTGCTAGCTGCAGCTGGGACTCCTGCCGTCCTCTGGCCAGCAACACCTTGGCTCTCCACCGCAATCCACACAGCTTCCCCAACACTGCCCAGGCTTTCTGGAGACTGTGGAAGTATCTTTTGGGGTGGCCATAGCATTTAGGGTGCGTGCGTGGGAGCAGGGGTCAGCAAGAAGCTCAAGGAAACAAGCCCACTGCTGTTGATTGTTGCTCTCGGGAGGTCTCTGGCTCACACAATCTCTTGCTCTTCTTTGTCTCTCCCTCTCCCACTCTCCAGCTGCAGATGAGACATTCTCTTTTAAATACAGTCCTGGAAAGCTGAGGGGAAACCAGTACAAGTCAATGATGACCAAAGAAGAACTCGAGGAAGAACAAAGGTGAGTTTCCTTTTCCTTTTTGCCCAAGGCCATCTGGTTGGCATCCTCCTGAAGCAAGGTGAAGCAGACCTCTCTCTCCCCAAACTGCCTTGGTAGCCTTGGGCTCAACACCTCGTTGCACCATGGTCCAGACCTCTCTGCCCCAGGAGGACTTTCTGAGAACAATATTTTGAGAACAAATAAAGTCACACGGATTTAGGAGATGAAGACACTGTGGCCCTATATACCCTTGGAGCTGTTCAAGCTCCTTCTCTGGATCCTTAGACCAAGCTGATGCAAGCTGGTGTAGTTCCCCTGATCGCACTAGTACCACGTTGATTTACATCTGTTGAGGTCCTGATCTCTAGCTACTTCCCCTCCCTTTACCCTGTGGATGGCCTCCAAACTGAGGACATGGGCATAACTCAGAAATACTGGAGCAAAGTGAGTGAGTGTGGAGCTTTAGAGTTCACTGTGATGGGGCTGTGGCTGGGAATGTCCGTACCTAGGGCTGGCTCCTCAGCTGTAAGTGACGGTGGGGATTTGCCATGTAGTGGCCCTGGTAGAGAAAGAGAATTGTCCATCTCGCACTTTTTGCTAAAGTATCCTCCTGAGCTTGAGCCCTGCCTGAAGAAAGGAAGAGCCTGTCCTGTTACCAAAGACAAGCTTCCTAGCTAAAGACTTCCCAGCCTATACAAGGGAAATCAAACCCAACCTTGCGCCTCGAGCTGCAAAGCCCTATCCAAAGCCAGTCTGTGCTGTCAGGGTGAAGTCTCCGCTTATGTGCGGAGGGAGTCCTTCAGCCCACGGGCACCCAGACCCCGTGCCAAACCAGAGACACCAAACCCTGCAGCCAAGGGCTTTGTCCTACAAGCAGGCTCTGTGTCAGGCTGCTCCCTAGCAGACGTGTGCAGCTCGCACCCCTTCCCTCTTGGGCGAGCTGCAGGGAACCAATTTCCCAGTGGTGGCTCAAGGTAAGCCCGGGAGATGTTGTTCTCTCCACTGCTGTCCCAAGAGCTGTGGGACTCAATTCTCTACCCAGCGATGTGCACCTCCTGGGATGATTTGGAGGAATTTGTCACCCCTTGCCTGTGATGCCGTGGTTTGGGTACCACCACAACTGGCATGGTATAAAGGCCTGACACGGGCTAAGTGGAGACTTGAGTGCAGCAGGAAAGGCAAGGATGGAGGGATTGCACCTTGCCCCTGGATCAGGCATGATCCTCCTGGCAAGCCTGGCCTCGAGGCCTCTGGGCAACATCTCCACGTTGCTGGCGGCTGGGCTGGCCAGGCTTTCTCTCCGTGGCATGAGCAGGAGAGAGACCTGCCCAAGGGCTGGCACAGACATGTCCTCACTCTGGTCCTGTGGGAGACTCTGGTGGTGCAGAGGGCTCTGTGTGGCTGCCTTCACTAGCTGAGCCTGCAGCCCACAGCTGTTCTCTCCATGTCAAACCCGACTTTCCGATCAAGGGATGTCTTCCCTTTCTCACCTGCCTTCTGGGCTCCCAGTTGTCCACAAATCTTGGGCTTCACCTGCCTTGTAGCACTGCCAGGAGCAAAGAACTGCAAGGGCTCTGTGCTCTGGGGTCAGCAACAGAAATGAGCTGCCGTTTCCTCTGGCAATGGGTTGATTCTGCATTGGTGGCGTCAGAAAAAATGTGGTTTGCTTTCCTCCTTTTGTTGTATCTTTATCATGCCTGGAGCCCCCAGCCTGTAAAATGCTAAGCAGGTCTGTTAGCATCATTGTATTTTTCACTTGGGGAGGGCAGAGGTAGAATGAACTGAGTGAATGTGAGTGAAACCCGTGGGGCTCAGTGGGAATTGCTTTTCAGGATCCTGCTAAGCACTGATGAAGGGGAAGGAAAAAAAAAAAATCTACCTGCAGCAGGCAAATTTAAACCCTTTGCACCAGCAGCTCCATCCAAACCAGCTGAGCAATCACTGTTCAGGTTTTCATGGCCACGAGTCTTGTAGGGCCTTCAGCTGGTTCCTCTGTAGCAACAAATGCTCCTGCTGTCACCTGGGGGTCTGGGGACACTGAGGGGACATTGCCTATGGACAGCAGTGGGATGGGGACTGTAGAACCAGCTCTGGGGGCTCGTGGACTTTTCCTGGGTACATGGGACCTCCCAGGCATCGTTGATCATGTCCGTCTGTAGCGGTCCCAGGGCAGGACAGTGCACCTAGGACTGATGGACAGTGCCTGGACATCGGGGTCCCTTGGAGGCTCTCAGCAGCCTTCTACTCTGAGGGCCATTGGCAGACATGTTTTTCCTACTGCTCCTTTATTTTCTCCTTTTCCATATTTGTGTTGTTCATTTCTTTAAGGCAGCTTTGTGAATTTTTTCTTTGCTTTATTGCTGGCTTACTTTTTTCCCCCCAAATCTTCACTGCGGCATCAGCAGCTTTTCCTTTCAGGCCTTGCAGGTGGTGTAAGGGGGCAGGGCTGCTGCCAGGTAAGCTCCCAGACGAGCTGAGCGCAGCGGCTCAGCCCAGTCCTGCATCCTTCTCCCTCGGCAGCTCCATCCCTCTCCCCGACTCCATGCACCCCGACCATGCTGCTGATCTGCTGTGACCCAGGTTTGCCACCTTTATGTTGCAGGATTGAGCTGACCTCTGATCTCACATCCCTGTAGCAAGTACCTTAGGTCCTCGGCCACAAACATTCTTGCAAATCTTTTTGGTAAGGACACGCTCTTTCTTAGAAGTAGTGGTACCACTGATAACATCTGCTAATGTGTTTTTTTTTGCTTTTGGGTCTCATTTTCTGGGGGAGGGCTTGTTTCTGAGCTGCAGTTGACTGCCTGTCCCACCTCCCTCCCCACCTCCCTCCCCCTTCCCTCCTCATAACAGATTAATGAGTCCGCTCCCCTCTGCCTCCATCTCGCTTTCCATGAGCGCTCCGGGGGGAATGGGGGCTGTCGCGTTCAGATGCTCACCTCTTCCATCTTGGATGCCTCAAGTTGGACATCCCACCACCACCTCTGTTTCCTGATTTGAAAAATTAGGGCTGCTGAGTGAGTGGGTAGTTAGTCCTAAGGTGTGTTGCCAAAGCTGAGACAGTCTTTGCTTTTAGCCCTGTCAGCCCTCCAGTTTTCCCGTGGACCAACAGGTTCCCGTATGAAGCAGCCTATAAGCAACATCCCCCAAAAATGCAAGTGGGTCCCCCAGGCCCCCTTGAGGCTACTTGTTGTAGCGATCAGTAGTCCACAAGTCTTAATTTGGGGACCCCTGATTTTGGAGATGCCATTGAAAGAATTCCTTGCCTTTTCCAGGAAGAGCTGTAGGACTTCAGACAGGAGAGGACAGGCATGCAGTAGATTGGGTTACTTAAGCAAAAACCCACTTCTGCTCTAACCTGCATCACTCCAGAAGCTGTGGTTGTCTTGCCGACTATTCACTTGAGTCTTGCGGCTTCAAACTGGTGCTAAATCTGGACTAAAAGGGAAGGAATGTGACCTTTACTGAGTGATGCAACTTCCTTCTTCAGTCTTGAAAAATAGAGGAACTTCTCAGTGAGGGAGGAGGACAGTAAATCTACTTGGGAAATACATCTGCTGGGGTGGTGGCTGTGCTTGATCACACCTGGTGGGTCACCAGTACTTCTAGAACAGAAGCACGTAGTGTTTGCTCCCCTGGGGGAGAAAAATAGTCTGGGCAGGAAGGGGAAGAGTGCAGGGGAAGGATGCAGCCCTTAGTCAAGCCAGCACAGCGTATTTCCCAAACCCTTCTCTTCTGCACCTGAGGCTTTTGGCCATCTACTGCCAACTGTAGGTACCACGGCAAAGCACTAGTTCAGGCTGAGAAGTATGACTCGTAGCGGTGCAGCTTGCCCCCGTTCAGACAGGGCTGAGTTGTGTAGGCATGAGAGACAACTCACAAGGGCTGACTGTTAGGTGTTGCTGTCCTGGCAGATGAGAGAGGAAGAGGAAGGGCTCCCCAGTGTGCCTTCAGGGCCTGGCTCGCATGGATGGATTGAAGTGGTCTCTGCCAGCTGCTTTTTTTTTTTTTGAGTCACCATCCCTGGAAGTATTTAAAAGATGTGTAGATGAGGCGCTTAGGGACATGGTTTAGTAGGCATGGCGCTGTTGAGTTGATGGTTGGACTCCATGATCTTAGAGGTCTTTTCCAACCTTAATGATTCTATGATTCTATGATTCTTTTCAAACCTCCCTTAAGGTTGGAAGAGGTTAGTGGTGGTTTTTTGCAGTTAGAAAGGAGTATGATCAGGACTGTGTTGATCATTAACAGCTGCAACAAGGCTCCACTCAAGGTAAAAGAGAAAACAGAAGAAACAACTCCCTTGGGTCTCCACTTTCAGTTCTCGCTTTCTATGAGGCAGAGCAGGTTCCACCCCAGTCTTGGTTGGCCTCAGTGATGCTGGGGGGTTGAGCTGTCTGTGCTCTGTCCTTGCCACTCTTCGCTAGGTGTGTTGGCTGGAGAAAGGAGAGCAGATCCCATGTGACGGTCTATGGAAAGGTCTCTCCTCTCTGTCATCTCTCTTGTTTCTGGGTTTTAGGAAGAGGTGCCCCATGGGGCCTCAGCTGGGGCACCCTTGCAGACCCCTTGAGCGGGGTCTGAGTGAATGCTACCAAACTGCTCAGACACACTCCGCTGTTTGCTGGTGCACTCATGGATGAAGCAGGTGATTCCCCAGACCACAGTCTAACTTCTGTAAGACTGAGAAGGTGGGTTTGGCTTCCCAGTTTCCTTGGCTAATGGGCTCAGTTCCCACAGCCAGGTGACCCATTCCAGGAGCAAATTCTCCTCCTGCCTCCCAGTCCTCTCCTCTCATCTCCTGGCCAGCCATGGGTGGGTTGAGGAGACACTGCTTGAATCCAGGCTAGACTTAACCCCAGGGCTCAACTGCAAGCTGGAATTCATGCAAGGGGAATTGGATGGCTCTAAGTCTCACACTTTTCTTGGTGGTAATTTAGCAACGGAAATCTGTCTCCTCCCCAGCTGGGTTCAGAGTACCTCTTGGTTATGAGGCACTGAATAAAACTGGTCTTGGACCCTGGAGTTTCAGCAAGGCAGGGTGCTCCAGACAGACCCTGGCTCTAGGGAACAACAGAAAGGAGAGACCTTGCCCTGCTCTGCCAGACATCCCAGATCAAAGTGGGGATGCAGCTGTGGCTTGAGGGAGAACCGTGCTGAAGTTCGGTTTTGAACGAGACAATGCTCGTGATGACAACTCTCGAGCACACAAGGGCAGGAAGCAGCTGCAGGGGTTTAATGACTCTGTTGACAGACCTTGACCTATTTTGAACATCTCCACTACTGGTCCTCCAAAAATAAGTGGGTGGACTGGGCTGGGGGAGATTGCATTTCGGGAGAGCTCTCCATTGGCATCTGTCCCTGTCCACCCCTTGCATTGCCATCACATAGCCCTGGCTCACTTGCTTGCTCCCCCCCTCTGTATAGCATGGGATCTGGGCCTCTTCCTCCTCCCTTCTCTTCTGCTAACCTTCACCCCCAACCCAGCGGCTTTGCTGTCCTGTCCTGTCCAGCATGGTGCTTCTTTTGGATGAGGGAAGCTGGTAAGTTCGGGCTTTCTTTGGGTTTTTATTATTTGTTTGCTCTTCATCTTCTGCAGCACGATAGTCGTCCTGGGCTGAGGGAGGAGGAGTAGCAGCAAGCGATCGCAAAGCCTAGGGCCATGGGACTCCTCAGGTCAAGCTGGCCACTGCTTCACTGCGGCTACCAGCCACAGGAATGGCACCAACCATGGGCAAGGCTGCTTTCAGCCACAAAACACGCAGTGCATGAGGCACGTTTTGTTCCCTCCTGCCTCTTGTTGGAAAGGGGCACTATGTGTTTCGGGGTCCCTGCTGAGCTCCCCCTGCTCTGATGCTCCTTCCTTAGGTGCCAGACTCTGCTTGTAAGAGGAGGGAGTCTCCTGGTGGCCCAGTGCTGTTCCCTGCCTCCACCATATCCCCAGGGAAAATGTCCTCTGACCTACAAGATGTCAGTGGAGTTGAGCTCTGGCCCTATTAATAGAGCATCTGATTGAGTCATGAGTTCCCAGCAGCTTTAAAAACTGAGCAACTCAGGATGCCTCCCTCAGAAACCCAGGGGAGGGGAGGCCAGGAAGCCCCTTCCTCATCTCCTCCTCTCCTGTCCCAGAGGGGAAACTTTTGCATGCTCCCCAGTAGCTTTTGCAGGATGTGAATCTCTGACCCTGCCCTGGGATGAGATTTCAGACCAAACAGCAACTCTGCTTTGAGCTCCCAGGTTTTTTCTTTTGGCTCAAGTCCTGAATTGTCCCAGCTTGTGGCTGCTTCTCCGTGTCTCCCTCACCCAGTGCTCACAACTTGTCTTCATCTGCTTCTGCTTAATCCTGTGCGGCATGGGCAGCTTGCCGTTCTCTATCTGCTAACTCTCTGGGAGCCTGGCTCTGCCTCTCCTGCGGCTCCCCTGTGGCCAGGGGAGACCAAGGGCTGCGGGGAATCGGGGCATCACACCAGGCTGCGTGCGAACTGGTAGACAGCGAGCTGGAGCACAAACACTGAGCGATGGAGGAAGGCGCAGACTGGCCCATCCATGGCTGTTCGCACTGCTGCAGCGTTGGCTGGGGGAGTCAGGAGTGTTGCAAGGGGATGGGGACATGACTGAAGGAGGTGATCGTAGCCTCTCGGCTGAGCTGTCCGGGAGCTTGAGCCACCTTCCTGGCTGTGCTCTGGCCTCTTCAGCTGTTGCTGCTTTGGCTGGGAAACGTGGGAAGCTTCTGTCTTCAGTGGTGGGCAAGGTCCGCTCAGGAGGTGATGCAGTCCCTGACCCTACTGACTCCTCGCTGGCCCCTATCCTGAAGGTGATGGGACTTGTGCTCCCCAGTCGCGCAGGCTCCGGCAGCCTCAACTGCGCTTCTGGTGTTCCTGAGGAGCAGTAGGGATTTCCCAAGGTCATGTACATCTTTCAACTTTTATGTGCCGCTGGAGGAATTTCGGATTTGTGTTCATAGAAGCTCCCTTTGGTACCTCTCACTGTCCTGCTCTTCTCTTTTCTAAGCACTGACTGTCTCTCCCTGTTCTGCATTTAAATCCTCTTTCTCTATGTTTTACCTATTGGCTGAAGGAACTGGCCCACACTTTGGGGACCACCGGGAAAGCTTAGATTTAGTATGTCATTCCTCATATTCTTCCTGCAATACCCTGATCCAGGACAAGACTGGGTTATGGTCACTACCAGAAATGAGATGGTAGGTGCCCCAGTGGTAGAGAAATGGGAAGCAGTGGTGATGGGACCATCCCCAGCAGTGAGATGGTAGGGAACTGCCTGGGGAGAGCTTGACCACCCACTGCCAGGTCTACCCAGCACCCAGGGCCTTTCTTCACTGCTCTCAATCCTCAAGGGTCAATCCTAGCCTGTCTGGATTGAAAATCCAGATTGCTATCTGCCCTCCTTGCCAGGATTTCAGACCAGAGGACTGATGTTCCCGAGAAACCGAGCACCTGCTCCCTCTGCCAGGTGAAGGAGCTGGGAATGGTCCGCACTTCAGAAAATCAGCTTTCTGAGTGAAACTATTCCTGAAAAGAGCACGAGTGATTGCCAGAGGTGGTTACAGCAAGATGCTCTGGGATCTCCTTGGAGTGGGTCAGGACTCCTTTGGAAAGCTATGGTCTATGGATGGGCTACAGGATTTCCTGACCTCCTGCTGCGGATTTTGCACGCATGAGGGATAAACACGTATGGGAATGCCACCAGCCCACCCCATTTGTCAGTGCTGGGATGCTGTCTGCTCTCAAAGGCAAGATGCCCATGCCCTCATGCTGATGCTACAGCTGAGTTGGAGTGAGGTCCTTCTGAGGCCATCAGAAGGACATCCAGTTTCCATGCTTCAGGAGAAGCATGGTCTTTTGAGACCTTCAGTACCTCAGCCTCCCTCATAAGCCAGGACCTGCCCTGTCTGAGGTCCTTGTTCTCCAGTTGTTCCTTGCACAGAACCATGTCCAGCTGGCAAATCATACCATTTACTGACTTGGCCTTCAGCTGGGGCCAGAGCAGAGATATTTGGATAATTTGTATCTGAAGAGAGGATATGGGCTTCCAGCAAAACAAGACTCTAACCTGGTTTGATTGATGTGCTGCTAGGGGAAAGCATGTCAACGAGGTTGATCTCATCATCCAAGGCGAATGGAAAGGAGGGAAGAGCCAAGGATAAGCAGTGGCTCAAAGCTCTCAGCCTCCATCCCAAGCTAATTAAGTCTCTCGGGCTCTGTGGCAGCATGTCAGAGCTTCTCAGCCTGAGGGGTTATACGGCCCTGATGTCCCCAGTGACGGACTGTCTCATGCTCTTTAGTCTAATCCTGCTCACAGCTTGCTCCAAGAGCAGTAAGGGGTATCCCTGTTGTGCAGATGGGGAATTTATGGCTCTGACGGACATCCTCCATTAAGTTCATGCTTGGTTTAAGATCTTCTCACCCCAGCTGTCGGCCTAGCCCTGTCCTGGAGGTGAGTATCCCTGTGAGGGGCTGCAACTGAGCCCCATCCACCCTCCCTGACGTTCTCCATCCCTCACCACTCCAACTGCATCATTCTGGAGGGCACCTCTCCTTCTGGGCTCCCGTGGCAACGAGCTTATGCCCTTGCGCGTGAAATCTGATTACGCTTGCGTGACTTGACCGGGATGATCTGATCCTTGGCACTGCGAATCTTGCAGAGCGATTATCCACTCTGGAGAATTTCCTTTCCTTGTCCTAATGGGCCAGCACTGAGCCTCCGCGGTGTTGTTTGAGTAACCCCGGTCCCACGTGACGCTTCAGCCTGTATCTCCCATCCGGGATCCGGGTCGCCAGCTGCACTTGTGAGGCTGCTGGAGAAGGCAACCTTTTGCACAGGATTGAGGAAGACATGAGGCTGTAACTTGCCTTCATGCTGTGGCTGTCAGGAGCCGGGGACTTTCAAATGGGGCTCAGGTGTTATGGGCAGTGAACCCTATTGAATTCAGGAGAAATTAGGCTGGGGTGCATCTGTGTGTGTTTGTAAGTGCCCAGGCAATGTGTATTGTAGCTTCCCTCTACATCAGTGCAGGTCTCTGTGTCCGTGGGCAGCTGCCCAGCCTACTGTCAGGTGTTTCCCATTGTGGATGGTGGGCCATGAGAGATGCCGGGGCAGTAAGGGCAGAGTGTCTGAAAGGTTCAAGCTGAGAACAAGGGAGCACATTTTTTAGCCTTAGCTCTTCTAACAACATGCTGCAAGACCTCAGGGAGTGCCTGGATGTCCCCACCCATCTAATCATCTCGCCCTCCTTCCCGGGAACATTGGGAGAGCTTCCCATCAAAAGGAAGCCCCGCGACCTGCAGAGATTCTGGGGTTTTTGCCTTCTTCCCTTGAACAGACACGTCTGTAGGAAGATAGAGAAAGACTGACCTGTTTAGGCACACTGCCCTGTGAAACCAGTACTCGTTCCTGGCTCATCTGGCTGCAGGTGGGAGGAGGAATCTGTGCTGGACAAGGGTGCTCTGCACAGGACAGTGAGGCAGGAACCCCTGGAGCTAACGAAAGCTTCCAATTAGTTGGGCTTCTCCGCTCTCATCAGTAGATCAGAAGGGTTGTAACTTAGACTTGGTTCCAGATGAGAGAGTTTACACTTCTGAGTTTCGACTATCCTGCTGCAGATGATGAAGCAAAGTGCTTCCTCCTTAGAGGCATGAGGTTTGTAAACAGCAGCTTGTTCTGCCCTGAGGTGGGAAGTTGCCTTGCCTTCCCCCCCCACACACTGAGTTTTCCCCCTGCTCATTTATGTGAATAATAATGAACCAACCTGAGGGGTGAAATGACTGAAATGATTTCTCTTCTCTCCCTGTTTCTCTTTGCAGAACTGAAGACTATATGAAGTTGTCCCTAGCCTCCTCCTAAAGGCATCCCTTGGCATCTTTAAAGGCTTGAGAGAAATACCAAAACCAACCAAACACACCCATAAGAGAAATCCATAAACCCTCAAAACTTGGGATCCCCTCTTGGTCTGAAGTTGAGTTCTTCAAAAACTCCTGTGGTGTCAAGTGTGAGGAGATCCTGTTGTGTGGCTCCATGGACTGGGGCTGGGCCCAAGCAGTGACTTGAGTTGTGTTTGGGGGACTGGGATGTCCTAGGAGATGAACCTTCCTCCCTCTCCCCCAAACAGAACCCAAATTGGACACTAAATATGCAGCGAGTCTATTAGTTGTGTTCATTACCATGTATTAGGCCTGTCATGGAATCTGTGTTGTTCCTTTATTGGGGTGGGTGAACCATAGCTCTTCTCCCAGACCAGCCTGGACCTTATACCAGACTATCAAGTTGTTTCTTCCTGGGGCCAAACTCCTCTTTATTGCTGGGGGTGGGAACTGCCTATGATTTCAAATGTTGCACAATGCTGCTTTATTCTGAGGGGTGGAGGGACAAAGTGGGGTCCAAGTGAGGGATGGCAGATGGTAGCTGGACCGACTCAAATCTTGCTTCTGTAGTTATTTTAGCAGAGAGCTGATTCTGTAGGTAGACAGAATGACTTGAGAAGTGATGAAGATTGATAGTTTAGCTGTTCTGCTTGTGGTGGAGATTTAGGAGACCACACTTTGGCTGCTGTTAGTATCTGGATTCTCACCTTTAGGAGAGACCCAAGGAGGTAGCTATGGCATCAGGGGTTCCCTCTGGCTCAGGATGAGATTGTGGGGGTCCTGGAAGAGACACCCTCCCCGTTCCTCTGCCTGCTTGCTGTTCAGTGCCCTCTTCTCTTGCTAGCCCTGTGGCTTGTCTGCTGGAGCCAGAGCTCAGCATTGCTCCTCAGCGCTGTCACATACAGAAGATGAATTTGGCTGGGCGTGTATACCTGCTTCAGACATAGCAGGTTTCAAATCAAACCCAGCTGGTTTGCGAGAGTGAGAAGAGGGCCTGTGTCCTCTAACGATGTTGTAGAAACACCAGGCTGGGTGGGGATGTGTTCTTCAAAGTTTCTCTCTCACTGCAGGACAATTGCCTCTTGGCTAACACTGCAAACATATCAGAAACCCAACAGGCTCCTTTTTTTTTTTCCTTTTTAATTCCTATGCAGACGATACTTGAAACCTTGTACACAGTTGTCCTTTCCAGCGCCTGGGGTTGGCAAACTCTTCATAAAAGGGCTTATTTAAAGAACAGCAGGAGGCTTCAGCTTTAGAAGAGGCTGGGCTGCCCCTTCCCAGCCGACAACTGCAAGCGTTTTCAGTGGTTTGCATATGAATTTAGGCACATCTGGACCCTCTGCTTCAACATCCCGCTGGTACAGCCGCTGTCTCCCCTTGGTGCTGGCTGGCTGACTCTGTGTCCTGAGCACCCAACTATGCAAAGAATGCCTTATATACATTGTGTTTAAGTTACATGGCAATATGTACATCAAGCAAAGTCTATAGTTGAGTCCAGATTTTTGCTAGTGGCAGCGAGTCAAACTATTTCTTCAACTCAAATGGCTGTCTGGGTATTTTTTACTTTTGTTTGTTTTGTTTGTTTGTTTTGTATCTGATGGTGGCTCTTATACAAAGGACTGTAATTCTAGTGGCTTGAATCTGTAAAAATTGCCTTTGTTTGGTCCAATAAACCTTTGAATAGTTTATTTGGTTTGTGCTTGTTCTGCCTGCCTCCAGCAGCTTGCAACTTCTTCCTCAAGAGATTTGTGGTGAAAATCTGAATTTTAGGTTAGAGGTACATTCTGCCCTCCTATGCCTTTTACCCCATAAATTATTCCACTGGCTTCCTTAACAACAGAGTCAGATGAGTGGCGAAAGGCAGGGATTTTCCCTTATTTCTGCTGGAGCAACGCAGTGTTGCAGGAGGATCCTGGTCTTGTTTGCAGCGGAGCAATTAGCAATGTTCCCAAATGCAGAGCTCTGCCCAGGAGTTCAGCTGCTGTGAACGTGGATGCCTAGCAGTTCCTGAAATGCAGATCTCCTTTAACATACCTATGGCTCACTGCCCCAAACCTCCAGTTAATCGTAACATTCTTGGACTGAAATGTGTGAAAAGAGCCTAAGGGAGTTAAGTATGCAAATTCAATTGCCTATCAAGAAGAATTAGGCTGCTTTGAAAATCCTTAATTAATCTATTTTGTCAGCAATAAGTAAAATTCTGTTTGACCTCCTTAATCTAAGTAGTTTTGAGGACAGCACTTACAGGAAAAGAGAATGATTTTACTTGTGAATGGGGTAGGTTTGATCTGAAATCATCAAAAAAAACCCAATCTGGAGCAGTACAAAGTTGTTTTACAAGGTCGCCTTTGATAGGAGAAGCTCCTTTTTGAAACCAGTTTCATGCTTTTGATGCCTTACTCTTCCTTCCCAGGCTCTTTTCACTCTTTATCTTTGTTTTGCTCTCTCTTTGTTGTAGATTAGGTAGCACAGAGAAGTAACAGCAGTAACAGCTCTTTTTTATTTCTGTTTTTCAAATGCACAGTCATGATATTTAAAGTTGAGGGGAGAGCCAAAATGCATTGATGTTGTACTTAAAAAACCAGAGTGAATATTGTCTGTGATCTTGATTGTGGAGGTTTGGAGACAAGGAAAGGGGCCTTTGGCGAGATTTCAGCAGTGTTAATGTCTGTGAAATAACGAGCGAGGGATGCAGACCTGTGTAGAGCACTCCCAGCTGGCATGCATTTCAGACACAGGCAAAGCTGTGTATTGAATTTCTTCACACTAGACTGGAAATGTGCCCTCTGGTGCCCAGCGGTGATCTAAAATAAAATATTGATCACTAACAACTGTGCTTCCCTTCCTCTCGTCTGGAAAGGGCAGTTGGATGCTATTCATGTGAGCACAAAAAATTACAGAAGAGACAGACAAATCCAGGCGCTTGACAGCCTGTGGCCAGAGCTTTCATAATCAAAAGATCCCACATCATTATCAGGATATGTTTGGCCTTAGGACAGTTGCATTTTAATTGCGATAGAACAGAATTGGCAAAGGAGCTTTCTTTTGCCAGGATCTGCTTTTTCCCTGCTCTGCCTGGTGCAGTGGTGCTAGGAGGACAGCCTGCTGTACCTGCTTCTGCTGGGGCTTAGTCCAGGAGAGGGGAAAAGCACAGCCCCACTTGGCAGGAGCTCAGCACGGGAAGGCTCCTCTGCTTGTTCCTGACTGTCTCCTTCCATTGATCTTGTTTGTGGTGTGGTTGCTTCTGATGTGTTGATGCTGCCCTCTCTTCTTTCAAGCAAAGATTGTGTCCTGGTTTTGCCTGTCAATAGGTATTTCTACCCCTCCTGTTACTGGAACAGCTAATAGCTTGTCCACACAGGACTTGCAGGAAGCCTACCCCAGGTTAACTCATGGCGTGCGTTTAAATGGATTAATTACAGTGTATTAAAGTCCTATGCGGAAAGCTGGCTGTGACGGGGACAGAGGACTCTTGACAGGGTGACCGTGTGGAAGTAAAAGCCAGAATCTGTCTTTCTAGCCCAGGAGAGGTCTCAAGATGCTAAACAAGCAGGAGGGGCGGGGGTTGCGGCAGATCTGTGCTCTGAGCTGCTGGGCTATCGCTGAATTCTGGCCCCACAGTCACGTAGGGACAAAATGAGCCTTGAAGTAATAGAAACTGCTTCTCCCTTGTTACAGCCATAAAACACCACAACCTCATTAGTTCTTTTAATCTCACACAGGAGAGTCAAGTATGAGGTGTGCTAGGCAATACTGCAATCTGATCCCAATCAGGTAGGAGTCCGGCAGTGAGAACGAACCAGCCCACAGCCAGCCCTGACTGGAGCCAAGGTGCACATTCATTTTGCCCTAAAAGAGGATTTTGTAGACATCAAAATCAATTGCATCAGTTCATGAGCTACTTGCAAACAAATGACACTCCTGTGCTGTCCACCCTTCTGTATCCCTGAGTGATGATCAGTAGATGTATGACCAATATAAGCCCTCCTATAAAGCTTCCTCAAATAAAGCCCTGTGACAGATACCAGTCTCTGTGCTCAGGACATACAACAGTGGTTAACTGCTTCAGGTTAGGGAAAAATGAGGATATCGTCTGTTATGGGGAGAAGGGAGTTAATCATCTACTATGGGACTTTCTAGGGATGGAAATCTGAGCTAGATGGTCCACTAGTCAGCCTCTGCCCACACTGGGATCACCTCGTTGCTGGACTGGCTACATGAGTCCATCTCACCATTTGACATTGGCAGATGAACTCTTGAATCGAAGATTTCTATCTGTGATCTTATCTTCCAGTGGCTGATTAAAGTCATGTCTGCACTGGAAGGTAGTCTAGTCTCTAGTTCTAAGGTAGGGTATGCATCTAAAATTTAATAGCTATTGCTGAATTACTCTGTATCTACATGCTCCCATTACAGAATGAAAGGACTCTGTATTGATGAAGCTTAATCCAGTTTCATTATGCAGTCTGCTAAATTGGGACATTAGTTTTATGATATTCCACATGTCAAGTTATCCTGAAACTTTGAGCATAGATAAGCCATAAGAAACTCCAAAGCTAGTGTTAAAGCAGTCTGTTTTGTCTCCATATTTAAAGAATATGGAGGGAGACATGCAGGATGATTGGATAGATGGGAAGGTGGAGGAAGGAGAACCAGAGGCTATCTCTTTCTCATCGCACATGGGTAGATTTCCCGCAGCCAGTAAGGCTTGTAAAATGACCTGCGTTTGGCTTCGTTTCATTTGACCATGGTGTTCTTGCTCAAAGTGCCTTCTGGGGACTGGCTATTCCTACTTCTCCTTTTCTTCTTGACAGGGTTCAGAGAGAGCAGCTGGCTGCCATCTTCAGGCTCATGAAGGAAAAAAGTGACACATTTGGAGAGATGTCTGAAGGAGACATGAAGGAGCAGCTTAGACTGTATGATATATAACCTTGCAGCCAGTAGAGACTATGCCCAAAAGTCATCTTGGCCCTTATTATGCAGCACACTGGAGATTGTAGTGCTATAAACACATTTTGGCAGTTATTTTGCAGCTCCAGTTTGTTTTGCAAATGCATATAGGCCTGTGATATATATTTCAAAAGACTTGTAATTTCTCACCCTTTTTATCATTTTTCCTTGAAGAGTTACCATGATATTTTCATCTCGTACAGAGATTTTTACCTCTTTCTGGCTGGGTCATATGTCTCAGTCATACGAAGTAGTTAAACTCGCAACTTTTTTCTGGCCATGCTTTATAAAAATGAACTTTCAAACCTAGTCTTTATCAGTTTGATATCTGAAGAAAGCCAAAGATGATAGATGTAAAATGGATGAAAATAATAGAATCATAGAATAACTCAGGTTGGAAGGAACCTAAGGAGGTCTGTAGTCCAACCTCCTTCTCAAAGCAGCATCATCTATGAGATGAAGCCAAGAGCTTTATCCTGTCAGGTCTTGAAAACCTCCAAGGATGGAGACTGCACAACCTCTCTTGGCAGAGAGGCTTCCAGTCCTACAGCTAGAAAGCGAATAGCCAAAGCCAAGGCATTAGTGCGCCGATTAGAGGTGAGTTGCCTTTCTCATCTCTTTGGAAGGAACGCTTCGTCCTCCTTCACGCTGGCTTTTTGAAACAAATCCAAGTCGGTTCCGGCTGACCCCGTTGAGCTCATCTTCACGCCTGAGAAAACAGCAGCTAACTTCAGCCTGGAAACACAAACATCTCTTCACCTCTTGATACTGGTAAAAGTAGTACAGAAAGGTGGCTGGCATTTCTACAAGGATGATTGTGTCCAATTCAGGTCCTGTTCTCCTAAAATAAAAAATTTTGTGGGGAAATTACATACTCAGGAAAGCTCTCTGAATTTATCAAGTATTTTGCACAGTTTTGACCAACCCTTGGTGGTTTGGATGGAGTAAATCAACAAGCATTCGTAATTTTCACTGAACGTCTTCTGTTGTACTTCTCTCGCCTATGAAATCCTGTTAAATACTTTATTATCAGGAAGGATTTTCTCAGTTTTAATAACTGCCGACAAAGGGAGGCAATGTTTTCTGACCCAGCTGTAGGGAATGATCTCTTAAAAGATTAGGTTCACTTTATTTTGTGTAATCCTTTTGAGTCTGGAAGACCAAATATCCCATTATCTGGTCACTGTTTCCCACTACAGTATATTCCATACCACTGTACTGTTTGACATATAAGAATAGTTTTATCTTCTAATTGTTTTCACTTAGGTGAAGGCATATTTATTATGAAATCAAGCTGGTTTTACTACCAAGTCATAACTTAATCTAAATTTGATGTCTGAAAATTACTTCTTCTTATTCAACATGAAGGAATTAAGTGGGAAAAGGAGTCTCGTGATGTGAAACGTGAAGCAGACTGCCAGCTTGCTGTGTCCCTAGGCCACAATTTCCTTTGTCAAGCTGTGCAGAGGGAGAAATGTAGGAAATTTGGATGTGGGATTTCTCCCTAGTTCAAAACTGAAAGCAGGCTCTTTTCCAAAGCTCTTATTGAAAGCAAGCAAAGGAGAGTTAAGGTTTAGTTGATTTTTAGTCTTTGTCTTGTAAACTTTACAGTTTATTTCCAAAGTATTTTTATATTTCTTCTTTTACATTTGGGCTTTCTCTGAGCAGGAACATTTCTGAAAAAAATTCCTCAAACTCCTCAGCTTCACATTACGCCAGCGGCGATAACCCTGAATATGGAAGAGCAGCTGGCATTGAACCTGTCCTGCCCATACCCACTCCAAGCAAAATGTTAAGATGCTGTTGATGACAGGACAGTGGTAAAAGACCTGTCATTTACTAGGCCCAAATTTAAGAAAGAAATTAAGCTCAATAAAGAAGCCTGGGCCCAAGACATGAAACAAAGGGATGTCTAGATGTAAAACCCATGGATTTTAAAAGGTACGTTTTCTCTGCATGCGGTGCAAGGCTGTAATAAAGAGGAGCCCGCTGGACACGGCTGTGTGTGCTCTGTGGAGGCAGCGGGGAGGTGGCGTTGGGAGGCCGCAGGCAGCGATGGGGTACGTCCCAACTTGGCTGGCCAGCTTCTAATTTCCTTTTCCCTCTGGGCTCATCAATATTTATACAGGAAATTTCACCAGTTGCTACAGCAGGATCTCTGCTTCTGGGTATTGTCCTTTAAATAACACTGGCTGCTTTTACTCGGCCTTATGCAGGGCTTACATAGGCCGTACGAATGCACTGCGGGTAGCGGGGCAGGGGGGTACACTGGGGGGGCCCTTGGAGAAACCGTTCTCCCCTTTGACAAGCTCTGGGGCTGCAAACACGGCCGGGAGGATCCCGAATCAGCACTCGCGCTGAGGGGCCTCTCACGGCCCTTCATAACATGGAGGCCTTGTCTCCTGTGAGCCCCAGTCTCGGCGGGGTCGGGCCCCCCGCGACCACTTCTGCTCCTGCCCACGGCTGTCGCGGACGCTTCGGGAAGGCGACCGGGGGACGAGGGGACCGCGGCC
>NW_009228719.1:0-254 GCF_000690835.1 Fulmarus glacialis
CGCTCGACGGCAGCCAAAGCACGCTTGGAGCCCACTGGAAAAAGCAGGGCCAGGGCTCTGAGAGCACGGGCAGGGGCAGCCCCCGCGCCTGCACTGCTGGGGGCGGCTGTGCTGCTCCTGCAGCCAGGAGCGCTGCTGGGGAGCTGGGATCACTGCTGGCAGTGCTGCTGGGGAGCTGGGAGCGCTGCTGGGGAGCTGGGAGCGCTGCTGGGGAGCTGGGAGCGCTGCTGGGGGGGCTGGTGGGGGGCTGGGGG
>NW_009228719.1:373-2101 GCF_000690835.1 Fulmarus glacialis
GGTGCTGGGGAGCTTGCTGCGGAGCTGGCAGTGCTGCTGGGATGCTGGGAGCATTGCTGAGGAGCTGGGATCACTGCTGGGAGTGCTGCTGGGATGCTGGGAGCATCGCTGGGGAGCTGGGAGCACTGCTAGGAGTGCTGCTGGGGGGCTGGGAGCATTGCTGGGGATGGCAGTGCTGTTGGGGAGCTGGGACCGCTGCTGGGATGCTGGGAGCACTGCTGGGATGCTGGGAGCGCTGCTAGGATGCTGGGAGCTCTGCTGGGGAGCTGGGAGCACTGCTGGGAGTGCTGCTGGGGAGCTGGGAGCACTGCTGGGGAGCTGGGAGAGCTGCGGGGGAGCTGGGAGCATTGCTGCGGAGCTGGGATCGCTGCTGGGGAGCTGGGAGCACTGCTGGCAGTGCTGCTGGGGAGCTGGGAGCATCGCTGGGGACTCCTGGGAGTGCTGCCGGGGAGCTGGGAGCACTACTGGGGAGCTGGCAGTGCTGCTGGGGAGCTGGGAGCACTGCTGGCAGTGCTGCTGGGGAGCTGGGAGCATCGCTGGGGAGCTGGGATCCCTGCTGGGAGGCCGGGTGGGGTGCTGGGGGCAGGGCTGGGGGGGAGCTGGGATCGCTGTGGGGGAGCTGGGATCACTGCAGGGGAGCTGGGAGCACTGCTGAGGAGCTGGGAGCGCTGCTGAGGAGCTGAGATCATTGCTGGGGAGCTGAGTGTGCTGCTGGGGAGGCTGGGTTCGCTGCTGGGGAGCACTGCTGTAGAGCTGGGATGTTTTGGGGCAGCAATGCCACTGGCTTTTTCTCCTTCACTACCTTTCCAGATCCCCAGTTAATTGCTTACTGGTCTTCTACCTGCTGACAGATCCCTACGGAAAGCCACACAGGTCTGCAGCCTGGAAAAATGCTTTTCAGCGAGCCTAGCTATGGTGACTAAACTAAGCACCGCGTTAGCTGGCACACTCTGAGAGCAGCTGGGTCTGGGTCTGGCTGCAGCACTCACCAGTAACCAGCAGCACGTTCCCCAGCCTGGGCACTGGCCTGTGCCGCGCAGCGGGGCTGGCTCGGTGAGGGACCAGGCTGGCGGAGGTGTGGAGGTGGCTTGGCCGTGCCCACCCAGGGAAAGCAGCCAGCCATCCAGGGCCACTGGAAGGATGCTGGGAGGCACCAAAAAGACAAATGCACTGTATCACACATGCAGCAACCTGAGCCCAGCAAGCAGGCAAGGCGCAGCATCACACGTACAGCCGGACGCGGCTGCACGGAGCACGCAGCCCGACAGCCCCAAGCAGTTGCTTCTGCTCCCAAGTGTACGCTGGTACTGGAAGCGAGGAGAGACAACCCGTCACTGGGGGAAATCCCTGGGCGCAACAGGGCAGGACTAGGGGTGAAGCACTTGAGGCTGCAGGTCCGGTTTCCTACAGAGAGACCGTAGCCTGTTAGCACATGTGGATTTGCATGCAGATGGGTTTCAGAAAGAAGAGATGGGTCTCGCCACCCCAAGGACAGCTCCAGAGGCAGGAGCAGCGGTGCCTGGGGGAACCTGGCCCTTCCCTGGGCCACCGTCCATCCTTGTGCACGTCC
The DNA here is from genome assembly GCF_000690835.1 of Fulmarus glacialis. Lineage (NCBI taxonomy): Eukaryota > Metazoa > Chordata > Aves > Procellariiformes > Procellariidae > Fulmarus > Fulmarus glacialis. The sequence continues at coordinate 1,944 of NW_009228719.1, forward strand.
TCGCGGGGCCCCGGCTCCTCCTCCCTCTGCACCCCAGCGAGAAGAGGAAAGCGCCGCTGCAGACCTGCCAGTCGGTGGGATTTTCTCCTTGCGCAGGCACGCACTAACTCTGTTTATGAGTGCTCAGCCCTCGGCCCCGCGGGGCGAGTGAAACGATA
>NW_009228719.1:2116-2474 GCF_000690835.1 Fulmarus glacialis
CCGCGGGTCGAGTGAAACGATAAAAAAAGAAAGAGAAGAAAGCCCAAACATGCCCGCGCACACCCACAGGCACGGCAGGACTCAAACGCTCCAGCTCAGCTCGGGGGATCAATTTCCCCAGCTATTCCACACGGCTGCGGGGCTCCGGGGAGCTCTAAAAACAGGAAGCCAGTGGTGTAATTTTGAAGGAAATTCTCAAAGCCAAGCCATTAAGGGCTAAAAAGGAGGCTGCATCCAATTCGATCGGAACAGAACAAAATAAAAAACATCATAATGGCAGGTTCAATATTGAGAGTAACCCAATTCCAGATTTCCTCCGCTTAATCCTGCAGGAACCCGCAGATGGCTGGGGGAGGGG